>NW_020525577.1:0-246364 GCF_003368295.1 Carassius auratus | reverse complement strand
TTTAATTCTCTGGAAAACTGTCTTTGTAGGCAGCTCACTAATGTGTTTTGAAACACATCTACAATCTTTTAACTTCTCTGGACTTAATGAGAACATCATATTGAATATTATTCCCCCAAGAAATTTAGTCTTGTAATTTTTAGTTAAAGAAAAGTGGAAATGGCTTTGTTGTGGATAGACAGAGAGACATAGTCAAAGGATGAGCGTATAGACAGAGAATTGACCTCATTTTGGTTCTGGAACAGACAGCCGTGGGAGGGGGATTATTATTTTTTGGAGTCTTGCAGCCCCTGAGAGTCACGTAACTGTCTGTCTCAAGCGTTCTGAAAGACCGGAGACATTCTGTATTTATTTATACATGTGTGTCTTTCCGACCTACCTATGGGTTTGGAAATGAAACATATAAAAAAATATGCCAAAAAGCTAGCGGATTGGGAGAGCTGGACCATCGGCTCCTGGAGCATCATGGGAAAAGCCTACCATGAAAATTGCTTACAATTAAAATAAAGATTCTTTATTGACATTAATTGTTCCATGAAGAATCTTGGAAGAAGTCCATGGAAAGGTTTCTTAATTATAATGGAAGCGCTCCGAAATGTTCATCCTGATAGTTGTAGCTATTAAATGAGTTGGCCAATGTGAAGCAACAAGCTTTTTGATTGAATTATATATTAATACCCCAAGTTACAATAGATGGAAATGGTAGCGAAGTCATTGACCCCCCACACATCATGTACTAACACAGTGAAAACAAAATGAAACATAGTCTCAGCAAACACTGTCATTTTTAAGAAATTCAAACAATAAATGCTGTTTTGGGCTTTTTAATGTGTCGTGACAGATCGGTAAAGCGACTCAGTTCAAGCGGCATGTGAACCGATCATCTCTTCGTCTTTACTAGTCATAGCACGAAATAAACGTGAGTGAACATCAGAGGGTATCTTGTTTCAACCGCAGAAATACGTCAACACACACCTTTTTTTTCTAATTCAAGTCCACCGACTTATGTCCTAACTCTTGTCTGGTTTGTTAAGTCAGTGGAAATGGCAGATTCACCATTATGATTGGTCAGACAGTGTGCCATTTCTGACACCGCCCAATGGAATTGTATATATACTCACACTTATTCTATAAAACAGCAGTGAATAGTGTATAAGTAGGTGAACTGAGATACACTTCGCTTCTCAAATCTCACTGCACATGCTCTGAGAGTGTGCGAGTGTCATAAAAATAAGACCCTTTATTTTACTTCAGCTGCCGTGTTGTCGTTGGGGGACAGACAGGGACTGGAAGTAATCCAGCCGTTCTCAGAGCCGGTTGCTATAGAGACAGACTGCTCACCTGCCACAGGGCAGAAGGCTGAGACTAAATGATGGTTAGTGAGAGAGACGGGGAGAAATGATGCTAATCAACCCCTAGAGGAAGAACAGAGACTATTTTAGTGTTATTTACTTTCATTTCAACTTATGTATTATTCTTTATTTTTTACTTTGTTACTTTATTGTTCAGACTCTCATTGCATTATCTTTACAGATGCTTTGACAATGCAGTTGTAGTCTTGGTATCTGTCATGCGAGGAAAGCACATTAACTGAGAGAGGGATGTTTGGTTTGCATTACTCGCTTTATGGGAGGGATTTTATGATTTAGTTGCATACACATACATTTACATTATGCATTTTGCAGAAGCTTGTCTCCAAAGCTATTTACAGTGCATTCAAAGTACATTCAATCATCAAGTGCATTTCCAAGGAATCAAACCCACAGTGTTGCAAGTACCATGCTGTTCCAGTTGCACTAAATAACGTAAAATTGCAAGAGGGTTTAAAAAAAAAGTCCCTTTTCCAGTTTTCATTTCCATTACACTGAAATATCATCCACAATACATCCCACAGTCATCGCAACCATCAAGACAATGATGTTCAGATTAGTATTTTCAGTGCCAGATTACCAAACTTTTACTTTAGTTAAAAGGCAGTGGATTTTTCTCCATTGAGTTTTACTCTGTGTCCTGGTTAATCAGTTGATCTTAGATTGTAAATTAAGATGCTTGTGTGTGTGTTTGTGCGTGTCTCTGTTTTTGTTAGTCTGAGCGAGACAAATGAGTGTGTCAGGATGCTGTACACTGTATAAATTGGTTTAAAGATGGTGCCTGGGGCGAGAGAGAGAGAGAGAGAGAGAGAGAGAGAGAGAGAGAGAGATGATATGAACGGAGTCTGATGCTGATGCTGTTTTGCTGTATTTCTCGTACACTGTTCATTTATCTGGCCCTCCACATTTATCCAAAGTAACACACTTACTGAGTTATCTCTATGAGGACATACCACTGACTTCTAATGTTTTATATTTAATATTTAAAATTAAATAATCATTTAGAGAATATTTAAATACATGTTTTTATTAATAGTCAAATTATATATGCTATATGTTATTTATAGTATATTTGTATTACATATTTATTAGTAAAAATGTGTATTACGTGCAATAAAACTACACTGAAAAAAAATCTGTTTAGGATTTTACAATTTTCACTCAAAAACTGCCACTTTATTTTATTAAATTGTAATAATTTTTTTTTATTTTTACAATGTATATTTATATTAAACATTTAGAATTATTATTATTATTATTATACATTTTAAACATTTCAAACTTCTACTTTTTAGAATAGAATTTTATGAACAAATAATTTTTCCAGAATTATATAACTATAATTCAGAATTTAATAATTTACACACACACACACAAAAAAAGTACTAAATTTCAAATAAAATCCTAGATACACTTTGTAATCTAAAAAAACTGGGCCTGGGACTGTCATGCTCTAAAAAGTATATATGATTCATTCTTTTGCGTCAAATCAGTGAATTGTTTGATTCATGAATCATTGAGTCAATGAGTTGAATTTGAGAACCGGATCAGGATTTTCCCAAACCCATTACACATCCTTTGATCATATTCCAAAGTAAGAAATCATCTGAATGCAGCAAAAGATAAATAATGAGAAACACAAATGATTAGATCACCAAATGTTCGAACATTTGTCACATGCTGCAATAATGAACTGTTCAAGAACTGACTCAACACAAACTGATTCTCGAATGAATCATTCAGGTTTAGCAGCAGCTAACAGATCAAGTGGATGCATAGATTGTTTTTTAATTATCAAATTTACAGATAATAACACAGAAATGTTGTTCTGTAGAGTTTGGCCACGTGGGAGACAGAGAATAAAATCTACTGCAAGCAGACGCTTGTGGATCAAGACGGACCCGTCACATTCTGGAGCAGAGAGCTACGTGGAGACGAACTGATCCTGGTAAGAGACACACAAACACAACATCATCACTAAGACTTCTGCAACCAGTCTGATTCTTTTGTTTCATTTAAATATCAACTTCGGTGTAAAGAAAACAGAGTAAATCCTGACTGAGCCACTTTGCTAACACACAGCTTTATCTGCTGTTTTGGAGATTGTAAAGGCAAAGGATATTTCTGGCGTTCACTTCTCCAGAGCTGGATGAACATGACAGTGTTCACATGAGAGATCATATTTTATGACTTCAGACAGGAAACAGACTATGGATTTATTTTCTTATAGCTTGAGAGATCTAAAATGTTTAAATATCTTTCCACCACATAATGCTTTCAAACACAATATGTAATGTCTGAAACATCTTATGAAAAAAAATTAATAAATACTCTCCTATGATGGATGTCCACTGTTGGATATTATCAGAAGACAAGTTCAATAAACTTGTGAGAGCCAAATCAGACCCAAATCAGATGCGATCACTTTAAATCTGCCGCTTGATATTTCTCACGGTTTGCTAAGTGAATTCAGAGCTCGATGTGTGGAGAACAACAATCCCAGAATGCAGCACTGATTGTCTTTGGCGTCTCCCTGCGAATCTAGGACACATTTCCATAAGATGAATGTGCTTTCTTTAGTTTAGTCCAAAATAAAGCAGAAAAGGGATTACGGAGAGTTCCGATTGTCTTTATTTCATAAACACAACATAATGGAGGTTGAGTGCAAGACACTCGGCTGATCGTCTCTGCTAGAGCTTCGGACAGATGTCTTTGTTCCTTTCTCTCATTTTCAGATCTTTGGGGCCGACGACGTGGTGTGCACAAGGATTTACGTGCGAGAATGAGGTGAAGTGGAGACCGTGACCATGAAAAACACAACCAAACAGCCCTGCGTCCCAAGATACCTTGTGTCTAGAAACACCAGAACCCTTCTTTACATGTGAACATGCATCCGTTCAGTGCATTGTGGGTGTTTTTATTCTGTTTGTACCTCTCTCTTTGTCCGTTTCTGACACAGATGTGTGTATTGCAAACAAAAGCAGTAATAAAAATGTAAACGAACATGGTTCTCTCTAAGTCATAATTGTTTTGAAGAGCTACTTTTTAAGTTCCAGTTAAGAACCTCTGATTCTCCTAAGAACCTCCAAAGATCAACTCAAGAATCCAATGTAGTAAAAATCAGAAGATGGTTCATTGCTGAACTAATGAGACTCAACTAATGAGTCTCTTCTGCAGGGAGACAGTTGTTCTGTCATTAGACACAGACTGTGGCCCACAGTCAGATTCGGGTGTGTGGCAGACGCAGACAAGCAGCAGACGCATCCACCCTTTAAGGGACGTGATGCTGAAGTGAGTGATCAGATTTAGCTGGATGTCATGCTCAGGGGGAGCTATTATGTGTATTTCGCTAAACAGAACGAAAATCCAAATGCACAGACAAAGAGGCGGGTTTTAAACCCTAAATCCAGACAAAGGGATGCAAACACATAATCTACACTGAAAGAACTAGAATACTACACACTATGATCAACAAAGCTGGCTACACTGCTAACAGGCAATGCAATCAAATATGAAGGCTTAAATTATTGTTAATGAAGTATTATTGTTAATGAAGTAGAGGACTTGTGAGGATCTTGTGATGAAGCTTTCTACACTTCAGACAGAAAATGAAAGTCAGACAGACAGAACTATGGATGGATAGATAGGACGAGTGTGTGGGAGAGATGGAGCTGTTTTGGCCTGTGTCTGCAGTGAGATTTAAGCTGATGGATGAGGAAATCTGTCACTGCGATGAGAAACACAGGATAGACTGTCCTCATCTTCCTCTCTGTCTCGCTCCTCACTGACTGTGACGACAATACAACAGAGCCAAGAGGATGTGCAGATTTTCAGACAGTGCTGCTGGAATTCTGTGTGTGTGTGTGTGTGTGTGTCTCTTACACGAGGAGAAAACCATAGACTACCACATACACAGTTTAGTGTTTATGTGGCCAGATTTTGACTTTTGACTGAAACAAAGCCTGGATTTCACTGCTGCTTATTCTGGCTCAGATTGGTCCAGTCACAAAGAAAGAGTTCATCTGACTTACATAGGAGACCAACCATGTTTTAATATATATAACATTTTAGATGCTGTTTAGGGGTGAAGTTATCTGCAATAATTTATGTAACAATAGTAAGCCAAAAAAATTAGAAATATATACAGTCTTGTTCAAAATAATAGCAGTACAATGTGACTAACCAGAATAATCAAGGTTTTTAGTATATTTTTTATTGCTACGTGGCAAACAAGTTACCAGTAGGTTCAGTAGATTGTCAGAAAACAAACAAGACCCAGCATTCATGATATGCACGCTCTTAAGGCTGTGCAATTGGGCAATTAGTTGAATTAGTTGAAAGGGGTGTGTTCAAAAAAATAGCAGTGTGGCATTCAATCACTGAGGTCATCAATTTTGTGAAGAAACGGGTGTGAATCAGGTGGCCCTTATTTAAGGATGAAGCCAACACTTGTTGAACATGCATTTGAAAGCTGAGGAAAATGGGTCGTTCAAGACATTGTTCAGAAGAACAGCGTACTTTGATTAAAAAGTTGATTAGAGAGGGGAAAACCTATAAAGAGGTGCAAAAAATGATAGGCTGTTCAGCTAAAATGATCTCCAATGCCTTAAAATGGAGAGCAAAACCAGAGAGACGTGGAAGAAAACGGAAGACAACCATCAAAATGGATAGAAGAATAACCAGAATGGCAAAGGCTCAGCCAATGATCACCTCCAGGATGATCAAAGACAGTCTGGAGTTACCTGTAAGTACTGTGACAGTTAGAAGACGTCTGTGTGAAGCTAATCTATTTTCAAGAATCCCCCGCAAAGTCCCTCTGTTAAAAAAAAGGCATGTGCAGAAGAGGTTACAATTTGCCAAAGAACACATCAACTGGCCTAAAGAGAAATGGAGGAACATTTTGTGGACTGATGAGAGTAAAATTGTTCTTTTTGGGTCCAAGGGCCACAGGCAGTTTGTGAGACGACCCCCAAACTCTGAATTCAAGCCACAGTACACAGTGAAGACAGTGAAGCATGGAGGTGCAAGCATCATGATATGGGCATGTTTCTCCTACTATGGTGTTGGGCCTATTTATCGCATACCAGGGATCATGGATCCGTTTGCATATGTTAAAATACTTGAAGAGGTCATGTTGCCCTATGCTGAAGAGGACATGCCCTTGAAATGGTTGTTTCAACAAGACAATGACCCAAAACACACTAGTAAACGGGCAAAGTCTTGGTTCCAAACCAACAAAATTAATGTTATGGAGTGGCCAGCCCAATCTCCAGACCTTAATCCAATTGAGAACTTGTGGGGTGATATCAAAAATGCTGTTTCTGAAGCAAAACCAAGAAATGTGAATGAATTGTGGAATGTTGTTAAAGAATCATGGAGTGGAATAACAGCTGAGAGGTGCCACAAGTTGGTTGACTCCATGCCACACAGATGTCAAGCAGTTTTAAAAAAACTGTGGTCATACAACTAAATATTAGTTTAGTGATTCACAGGATTGCTAAATCCCAGAAAAAAAAATGTTTGTACAAAATATTTTTGAGTTTGTACAGTCAAAGGTAGACACTGCTATTTTTTTGAACACACCCCTTTCAACTAATTGCCCAATTGCACAGCCTTAAGAGCGTGCATATCATGAATGCTGGGTCTTGTTTGTTTTCTGACAATCTACTGAACCTACTGGTAACTTGTTTGCCACGTAGCAATAAAAAATATACTAAAAACCTTGATTATTCTGGTTATTCACATTGTACTGCTATTATTTTGAACAAGACTGTATCAGCCTCCCTGGGAAAGTCTAGAAGAATTCGGCCGATAGTGGAACCTCGGATTCAGGAACAGTGTGGTTTTCGTCCCGGTCGTGGAACACTGGACCAGCTCTATACCCTTTCCAGGGTGCTGGAGGGTTCATGGGAGTTTGCCCAACCAGTCCACATGTGTTTTGTGGATTTGGAGAAAGCATGTGTTCGACCGTGTTCCTCGCGACATCCTGTGGAGGGTGCTCCGGGGATGAGAATCAGCACCTCCAAGTCCGAGGCCATGGTTCTCAGTCGGAAAAGGGTGGATTGCCCACTTCAGGTTGGTGGAGAGTTCCTGCCTCAAGTGGAGGAGTTCAGGTATCTTGGGGTCTTGTTCACGAGTGAGGGAAGGATGGAACGTGAGATTGACAGACGGATCGGTGCAGCTTCTGCAGTAATGCGGTCGCTGTACCGGTCTGTCGTGGTGAAGAAGGAGCTGATAACTGACGTTTATTAAGAAAGACGTTATTTAAAAAAAAAAAATTATAATAAAGCTTTTGACAACATTTCTGAACAAGCTTATGATAAGGCATTATACACAACAATGTTCTACAACAACATTACGTTCTCAAGGTTTTCTTTTAGTTGAAAAAGGGTGTGTAAAAAAAAAATACAATTATATAAAGTTGGCTTCTCAGGCTGATAACAGTGAGAACGTGCACAGACAAAGATAACGCAAAGGGTTACCACAAACGATGAGGCAGCTGTGGCCTAATGGTTAGAGAGTCGGACCTGTAACCTGAAGATCACAGGTTCGGGTCTTGGGGCTGGCAGTTGTCATCGGTGGGAGGGAGTTAATGCACAGCGCTCTCTTCCACTGTCAGTGCCCTTGAGCAAGGCACTGCTCCCCGGGTGCTGGATATATAGCTGCCCACTGCTCTGGGTGTGTGTGTTCACTGCTGTGTGTGCACTTGGATGGGTTAAATGCAGAGCACCAATTCCGAGTGTGGGTTACCATATTTGGCAAATGTCATGACTTTCTCTTACTTTCAAAGTTTCTTACAGCATTGTGCGTTTTCTGCACTCTTCTCCAGGAAACTTAAAGGAAGTACATTTCTCAAGATCATTCAGCTGTCTTCTCGGCTAACTCAGGTACAGCTGTGCTCTCCCACAGCCACGAATAGTGATGGACAGTTTTAATCTCAGGCCACTGCTGTTTGGATTTCATGTGATTTCTCATAGCTTTGCATGTTTCTTAAAGCGTTTTGGAGACATTGGCACAGTTCTTCTGGATTTAGTCTGTCTCAGTTTATTCTGTTTCTTCATGTCACTCCAGACAGACTGATGATGATGATCTGATCAGATCTCTGTGTGGAGCACGGACTGCTGTCAGACTCCTGGTGCAAACAAATCTTACTGGATTATTACATTTAATGGCAGAAATAATGTTTGGAAATGTAAACTGATATTTACTACTGACACACTACAGCAAAATATAGAAATAACTGACTTAAAACCATTTTTTATTGGTGACAATACTAGTGGCCTAAGACTTTTGCACAGTACTGTATATTATATACAGCGTTGTGCTAGTTACTAAGAAATAGTAACTAGTTACAGTTACTAGTTACTTAATTCAAAAAGTAACTCAATTGCTTTGTTGATTACTTACACCAAAAAGTAATGCATTACTGTTAAAATTAACTTTTTAGTTACTTTTTTAAAGGACTTTCTTTAATGTTCCCATTAATGCGCTTTTATGCGTTATGTTCTATACAAACACAAAGTAAAACAGAAAGTAATTTTTAAACACTATTTTGATTAAGTCAGACCAGCACAAACTGAATATTGTATATCACAAGTATTTCTGAAATAAATAACAAAACACATGAATAATATATTCATAATCAAAAACTAAAGTGGCTTCTGCATCATAAACGCTGTTGTGTTGAGCCCTTAAAACTGTTCCTTTCACAGATTAAGTATGAAAACTATCAACAAAGGACAACATAACACAAAACATTTTGAAATAAATAAATGAAAGCAATCTGAATTATTCAGAATCAATTTCGAGTAACATACATACATACATACATATATATATAAATGCTGTTTAAAAATGAAGTCTATGTTATCATGCTGAGGAACTGACTGAAAGCCGGCGACTCCACAGTAGAGACAGGCTGCATGTTTTCAACAATGTTTCACCTGTATGAGAAAAACATACAGAGAATCACTTGAGACACTTTGCTGTAGACCCATTCCACATAATAATATTCATTAAAACTGTATGTTAACACGTAGGAGCTTGCTGCATGAATCCGTGAGTAGGTTACAGTTTACAAATCCATGGGAACGGATTGCGAAAGTGTGCGCGCAGATTATGAATTCGCGGGTACAGATTCAAAACCGAGGGTACGGTTTACAAAATCTGAGCGCAGGGATTGGAAATTCGTAGGCTAGGATAGGACATTCGAACCAGAAAGACACAGCTTACATTTGACTAAAAGGTTTTTGTCTTTATGCTCAACTAAAGTGAAATAATGAACATATTTCCACTTTGAGAAACTCGTGTTGCTCTCCTCTTGACTCACCATGACTGCCGCACATACTTGAATAAACGGAAACACGCCCACAGTGCGTCTTCATGTTTACAGTGGTTGGCATCCACCAATCCTACAATGCGTCGCTGCTGCAAACAGGTTAGGCTGCACTTCAGTCAAAATTAATTAATAAAAAAAAAAGTAACGGACAATGCACCATATGAGTTAGTTTATTTAAAAAGTATGCGTTACAGTATTAGTTACTGTCAAAGGTAACTGCGTTACAGTAATGATCCACGAACCCGCTACGAACTCCCGAACTGACTCAAATGATTCGCGATCCCCAAACTGACTCAAATGATTCGCGATCCCGCTCCGAGCTCCCGAACTGATCAAATTGATTCACGCTTCGAACTCCCGAACTGACTCAAATGACTCGCGATCCCCAAACTGACTCAAATGATTCGCCAACTCTCGAACTGATTCAAATGATGCGATCCCGCTCCATACTCCCGAACTGACTCAAATCATTCGCGAACCCGCTACGAAACTCCCGAACTGATTCAAATGATTCGCGATCCCGCTCCGAACTCCCGAACTGACTCAAATGATTCGCGATCCCGCTCCAAGCTCCCGTAGGCTACTCCCGTAGTGCTTGAGCACCTGCCCCTTTGCCCTTTGGTGCCCAAAGTGCCCTTTTGTCAAAGCAAAATTTCCTCTATTTTTTTTTTTTTTTTTTTTGTCATAACGTTTCCTTTTGTGAATGCCTGCTCATACCCAATCTAAATATTAGTAAAATTTTGAATAATAATTTAGCCGTCAATAAGATGACCAACATGATGACCTTTGACCTGACGACGACGACCTCCTCTGACCGGGACTATTCGTCACGCCGCACGCGCATTTTTTAATTGTCAGAGACCGCGGAAGCTGGTAAGTGGTGTTTCATTCTCAGCGAAGTGATTTTGATATTTATTTACTTATTATTTTACAAGAACGACGTAATGTGAGAACATGCAGATATGTTGTTTATATTTTGCGGTGTGTAGCCTGTAGTGTAGAGTAACGTTAGCATGCTGTTTGAGGGAGAAACGTTTCACAGGCATCGAGGGCAGAGGCGTCATGCCCATTCAAAGATTTCTGAGCCAAGTTTATTTTAAATGCAGCTTCCAAACGACAAAAAAAAAAAAAACAGCAGAATAATATTTTTTATATATTTGATATAATCACACTGTTGTGATTAGATCGTTCAGTGCACAGCATCAGCTGCTAAATTCAAATCTGTGTTCGCTGGCTGGCGCTGAGCCAGAGACGTTCGTACAACGCTTCATGATAACCAATCAACGGTTCTGTTGCGCGGATGCAATGGCCAATCGGAGACGTGCAGAAGAGTCATCATGAAACGCGGTGTTTTTGTTCACTTGCTCGCTGACTGAATTATTTAGCGAATTCTTTCTTCAGAGAGAGAGAGAGTAAAAACAAAAACAATCCTGATGTGCATAATGTAATATAAAGTGCTTCAGTTATTTTAATGGGAGTTTTTGAGAGTGCCTGAACTCTGGCTAGACTGAATGAAAATGTTATTTGATAATGTAAATGTTCTTAACTCTCTGTAAAATGAAAGTGTTAAAATAAGTAACTTACAATATTGTTATTAAAATTTACATTAAATGCAAATTCAGTCGTATTAAAAATATTTTATGGCATGATATGGCACTTAAGTAAAAAGTCGGGGTTTTATGTGTAGTTAATAGATTACACTACCTTTCTATTTATTGATCAAATAACAATCTATAAAGGTGCAAAACGCGTTTACTTACACGTTTGAGAATCAATTTATTTCCTGATATATTAAGCATGTTTGGAATTGTTTTGAATAAAAAGGAAAAATAAATAAAACATAAGCCTATATAAGTTGTTTATTGTTTTGTATCAATATTTAAGGTGGACTTATTGATTAGGTGCAAGAATAGTAGTGATGGTTAAAATAATAGATTAATGCTGAAATAGTAAATTGAGCCTTGTTCCTAGATGGACAGAGACTGGAAAGTAATAGATCAAATGAGGAGATGGAGATAGAGGAAGAAAAAGAGGCAAATGTAGACGCACAAGTGACAGAAAGAGCAGGTAAGCAGAGGCTGGTGAGAAAGAGGAAAATGTAGAGGCACAAGCATTTTCTATAGTTTTTACTTTAACAGCTCTTCTTAATTATTCTGTTGAACAGAAAAGAAAAAGCCATCAGGTTGGGACAATTTAAGACATTTCAGTTTCTAATCCCAGAGTTATTATTAGGTGGAAATAATTTTTCTTTTTTTACTTTTAAACTTAAAATTGTCTCTTCTAATCTTTTTCAAAACTGCATCACAGCATTTGCTGCCGTATCAATACATAATCATCCATATCAATACGCAAATCGGCAAGGAATGCATCACAATATATTGCTGTATTGCTATTTTGAACCGCGCTATTTAAATTCTTGTTCCATGTGCCCCTTTTATACTTTGAGCACCTGCCCCTCCAAAGGTCTCTGCACGGCCCTGAAGCAATCTGATCTGAATTATTCAGAATCAATTTAGAGAAACATATAACATACACATGTGTGTGTGTGTGTGTGTGTGTGTGTGTATATATATATATATATATATATATAACAAAAATATAATCTTTTGTGTTCAACATAGCAAATACATTTGTACAGGTTTGAGCCAACACGAGAGTGAGTAAACTACAGTTTTTTCATTTTTGGAAGAACTGTAGACTTACCTTTAATAAAAAACGAACATGTTTAATTTACGATTATTGTATCCATCTGCAGAAACGTTAACAGCTACATAACCCTGTTCTGGTAACACTCCTAAGACACCGCCATAAACACACTCAGAAAGCCCGGGCCACGTGCAAGTGTGCGCCGTTATGTTAATTTGATGAGGGCTTTGGTTCCGACGCTGCTCTCCGCGCTGAAAGAGCTCATAGTTGGCAGCGGTCAGCAGACGAGGGCTTTGAGAAACACTCTTCACTATATGAGCTCTGATAAGGGTTCCCTGGAGCCCTCCAGATCTTCTGAGGGGCCCGCAGGAGCCAAAACGAGGCCAGCGCCGCTGTGAACTCAAACAATTAGAGCTCATCTGTTGTTTTAAGTGAATCTAAGGGAGTTAATGACAAGATTTTACGCATTCATTCTGCGTTTGAGGCTCCAGCTATGCAGAATGGATTTATCCCATAGACAGTAAAAGAAATGGACACAGCGACCCCATTGGAACTCAATTGAGACAAGTGAAGCCCATTTTTAGCGTTTTTTAGCACTTCCGTTTCTGACGCGCAGACTCAAACGAAGCTTGACGACGTCAGCAACCTGTCTGACAGATGTAAATCTTCTAAGTGGCTGTGCGTGCAAACTGCCATCGTTAATCTTGCAGAGACAGCGAGCTTGAGCGGGGAGTTCTTTGGCGTGAGTGAGCAGGAGTAAGTATTCTGATTAATTATTTTGTATAGTATTTTAAAATGTAACGCCAGTACGCCATATTAAGTTAATTGCCTACGAGCTTCTCCTCCTGTCTGTACGGTAATGCGACGGAGAGACGAGTGGTTATGACCCAATCGTTAGCCTATTTTGTACAAAAACAGTTTATACGGGGCCATAATGTAACATAGAAGGTAATGGAGCCCTTTATACATTGTCGTGTATCTTTAGAAATAAATAATGGACAAACGGAGTCTTTAAACGCCTCAGATGTAAAGTTATTCGCTGTCAAAGTGACGTCAAAATGAATGGGAGTCAATGGGAATGCTAACGCAAGTGAAGTTCTGCTAAAAGATGGCAGCCCCCACCCGACTTCAACTTCCGGTCGAGTTCCTTGCCCCCTGATTTATCCGCATTCAGATTTGCATACTATCCATGCTAAATACCCTGTGTTAGCATGGCCTGCTAGCCCCTGCTGATAATGTTACTACAACACGTGTAAAAAAAAAAATATCAGCAAAAATAGTGCAATAAATAACCTGCCCTTGATGCATCCCAAATCACAGTAGATCTAGACAAGGAGTCGTGAAGGTTATTTTTCTAAATAATTATAATAATAATGGCAATGAAAATATAAATACAAAAAGAAATTCTGCAATAGTTGCAACAGATGGTTTTAAAAGTTTGACATTTTTATTATCAGGTAGTAATTTTAGTGCTTCAACTTATGGTACCTTGGCAACTAACTGAATAACTAAATGTTCTTTTATTTGTTTATAAGTTATTTATTTTAATATATTATATACATTTTTTAATATATAATTTTTTTAATGCAATTGTTATATCAGATGGTTTAAAATGTATGAATGTACAGTAGGCTATATGCATTAAATTTAAGGTAGGCTAAATAATTTTAGATGTATTTCATGTACTCTTTAGTATTATTCATATGCCGTTAGGGTTTATTAATATTTTGAACTAGTCTTTATTTTTATATTTTCAGTTTTCATTTAAAAATTTTGTTGCTATGCATTTCATTTTTATTATTGTTGTTCTTTTAAAATGTTAGCATTTAGGTTTAAAGGCATAGTTCTCCCAAAAATGAATATTCGGGCATTAATGACTCACCCTCATGTTGTTCCGAACCCATCGGTATCCATCTCTCTCTCTCTCTCTCTCTCACACACACACACACACACAGAATCAGTCCTACAGAGTCAGATGGGGTCAGCTGACAAAACATATTCAGACTGGGTAAATTATTTCACACCGTTCACTTTGAAAGATGACTGCTTTGGAGTCTGTCTACTTATTCACTTGTTCATTTTACCTCGCAAAACATCTTTATATAAACACGTACACTAAATACAACGTCAAATTATTGTCTTATTGATATGAATGCTGGTATAGATTCACAGAATTTCTAACGGACAGCTTTCTTTAGGCATTACAGATAAACCATATATTAAAAAAAGTATCGGATACATTAATGGTTCATGTGAAAGTCTTAACTCAAAAGAGAGAAAGAAAGACCATTTTTGAAGTGTGCTGTGTGCACAAGTCAAATATGTATGCCTAAAATACACACATGACCAAAATCTACACAATGCAATGCACTCAACTAGATTTTACAATTCAATATCTGAATTAATGTAAGCCATATCATGACATTATACACAAAACTGATTTGTAAGATAACTGGATTAAAATGTGGCATGTGAACATATGCCTATTTATTTTTTACAGACAAGGATAAAAAAAGGCTGTCCCAAAGTATGGTTAATATTCATTTTTTTATATAATCATAATTATATAAACATAGGCAGAGCTGGGTAGATTAGGCTACTTACAAACTGTTCTACAAAAAATACTACTTACAAGTATTTGAAAATGTAATTTAATCTAATTACAAGTACTAAATTTTTGGTATCTGATTTTTTTTTATTTTATAGGCATCATTTTAACAATTGACCTTCCTCTGAACAGAAACAACCCTGTAAGCAGAGCATCAAATCTAAGAGGAGCATCGCCTCCTGGTGGTCCCAGAGGACAACTACAGCCTGATCACCAGAACACATGATGCACATATACTCCTTAAATACACCACCCATTTCTGAAGTAAATAAGTCAAAACCAAGCCGGATGTTTATGCTACAAATGTAATTTTTATTAATTTAAATAATATGCAAATAAAGGGTCTATAATGATCCACAGAAAAGACATGCTTTGAGTCTCATTTTTAAAATGTGTATATATATTTATATTTAGATTTGTCCAGCAGAAATCTATCCAGAGCGAAGACTGAAAACTCTGACGACGATAAAGAAGACCTTTACATTCATAAGAGCTGTGTCTGTGTGTGTTTGCCCGGGGACACGGCTGAAGGTCTATCCAAAACTGTCAGTGATAAAAGTGTACAGAAACGAGATCCATATCCAAACATCAAAAATTAAAATGCTTCTTTTTTTTTTTTTTCTTATAAAAACTTCCATTGCAAAAAAGAAGAACCTGGATACATTTCTACTTTGCAAAATTAACATTTTTACTAATAAAAAATGAGAAAAAGAAAGGAAGACGAAATAGAAGACAAAAGAAAACACACAAAAGGGAAAAAGAAAACTAACCCCAACCTTAATAATCGACTCCCTTTGGTAAAAACTGTCATAAACCGTCCTGTCATCCATGTGGTTCCCGCTTCGTTCTCCCTAAACGCCTTCACTGAAGCACTAAACACAACACACATCTGGCATAAAAAGGTCTGGTGATATTTACACTCTATTTACAAAACTGTTGAACTCCGTGAGTGTGTGTGATTCACAGGTCATGTTCACTGCAAGCTGGTGTACGGAGCACAAATAAGTGTTTTCTGATTCATAACATGCCTTAGATCTTTATTGCTGTCAGATTTATATTTTTTGTCTATATTTTTAAGTAAAAACTGAATTTGTTCATTCTAATATTACAATGCTAAATTCGCACCTCAGATCAGAAGTGATGTGGCAGAATAAATCTCTCTCGAGAAAGTCACGTTAAAGTTAAGTGCACTTATCCCCAAACGCTAAGGTTTTGTTTCTGTGTAAAGTCTGATTCAGATTTTTCCAGCACTTTTTCTCTGATCTGCTGCCTGTGAAGTTTTAACTATTAAAACCAGTGAACACACTCGACTGGCGTTCAAGAGATGCGTGAAATCTGATATATGTTTCAGATCGGTGGGCTGGTCTACGGTACGAGCTGTGCTGATTGGTCCGGGCTGGGTTTGACTGACAGGTCTTCAACCCCTGTGATATTTTTGGCACTGGGTGACCTGCGATTCTGCAGGAACAGCGAATGAAAAACAAAAACACTTTTAAAAATCTGACGTCGCTGCTAAGCTCCGCCCCTTTCCTCTGATGTCACTGGCTCTTGTGGGGGCTGCCGTACTGGACTCTGTACTTATTGATGCGCTGGAAGTGAAGGGTCTCAGGGTCACAGGTGGTGGAGCAGGGCACCAGTCCCTCCCGCCCTTCTCCCATGAGCCACCTGCTGGTTTCAGAAGCCATGTCTCTGGTTACGTGCTCCTTCGCCCAGCGCTGGGTCCAGGCGTGAAAGCGCTGGTGCAGACGTGTGCTCACTCGCTCGTGAGACTGAGAGAGAGAGAGAGAGAGAGAGAGTGAGTGTGAGATGTTTAATGGAGCAGATCAATCTGAGAGGAAGAGAGCAGCTCTAGGGCTGCTTTTCTCACTTCTGTCTCGTGTGATATTGCACTCTGGGTGTCCTTCACATAGTTTGGCCACAAAAAGTGTACAAAATAGAGAATGTGCATCTTTTTTGCAGACACAGTATTTTCAAAATGCAAAAAATTTTTTTTTCTGGGAAGTAGCTTGGCCAAAACTTTGAAGTTTCATATAGATGTAAATTTACTGATATTGCTATTATTTTACTAATTTAACTTAATAATACTATTAATTTAAATATTGCACATATTGAGTCTATATAATTATGTTACAATATAAAATATTTTTAATATAAATATTAAATTGTATTAATATACCATCCTTTTAAATACCATAATATAAATATTAAAATCAATTTTGGCAACAAACAATCAAAAAAAACAAATCAGAGGTTTTATTATTGAACAATATGTAACGGCAGTGTCATACTAATCATTTTTGCATATTTAAATATATAAATGTGATGTTAGACTTTAAGTATGTTTTTAAAACACTGTAAAACATGATGTAACCTAACTGCAACGAATACACAATGTGGTAAAAATGTAAAAAAAAAAAAAAAAAAAAAAGTATAGATGTGCTAGTTTTCATGTGACTCCCACAAAAACAAAAAACGAAATAAACAGAAGGCTTCTCATAAATGTTAATTAGGTTATGCACATATAGTGATTTTTCTGTTGCTCAAATGAACAAAACTGAAAAATCTGAACAAAACTGGAGACAGTTCTTCCTTATTTAGACATTTAGAGAAAAGCAGCATTTGCTAGTATCAGAAATATGCCAGTGATTGAGCATCTTTGTCTCATTGCTTCTGGGTGTGTGTGATTTTACCTGCTGGGCTCTCAGCAGCGCAGTGCGTCTGTACATGTAATCTTCTGATTTGAAGACGTACACCATCTTATAGGAGTTGAGTTTGAACATGCACTCCATCTTCATGCTGTCTGCGTTCTCTTTTCTGCCTCCGTCCTTCGCCTCCTTCTCCTGAGACTCACAGTCACGCTGACACTTACGGATCCGCCGCAGGTTCCTACACAAACAGAGGAGGACGGTGACCACAAACAGACTCCATTTACCTCTACGAAACTTCTCTGCTGCATGAGAACAGTCAGATGCTGATTCAATCATTGGTTGGGCAGTTCAGGGGTCAGGGGTCACAAACACAGGGTACCTTGGCAGAAACACAGGCTTTTGAGACAGATGATCCCTCACGTCTGGAGATGTGAAATCAGCCGACAGATACCGCATAACGTAATCCGACCAGCGCTACATGTGACCATGAGAACAGGCAAAATATATTACCTTTGAAAGATTCTTTAGAATAACAAACACAACAGTGTTATTTTAAGATCAGTGAGATGCCATCCTATTTTTTTTAACATTTTGAATTAGGTTAAATTTTTGTCATTTTCAATTTTTTTTAAATGAGTTAAAATGAAAAGGTATGCCTATTTGTTTTTTTTTTTTTTTTTTTTTTTTTTTTTAGTTTATTTTAGTTAAAACTTAAAACAGACACAGCTCTTATGAATGTAAACTAAGCAAAAAAAAAATGTAATATTTTTTTGCCAAACAGTTGATTTTTTTTTTTTTTTTTTAGTCAATTGACATTTATTTCAAGTAACTTATTTTTATTTATTTTTTAGTTTCAAGTAATAACCCTGGATCTAAAGAATTACAGATCTGGATTTGACTTTATTATTATTACTATTTTCTTTTTATTCATTTCTTTTTTCTACTTTTTTTTTTAAATTAATTTATTTTATTTTTTTATTCAATCATTCTTTCTTACTTTGATTTCTTACTCAATTGAAATGTTTTATATTATTTCGTTTTTAAAAGTACTACAACTTTCCGATTTAGTTGTGTTGGTGTGGACATTTGCATCCGTGTTTGATCTGTGAATCTAACCTCGTTCTCCATCGGCCCGTCTGAGTTCTCCTCCTCGGTGTCCAGCAGCTCCACAGTGAGCTGAACCTTCCTGTTCTTCATAAACATCAACTAGAGTGAGAGAAAGAGAGATTAAAGACTCTTTATACATTAGACTCTCTCTCCGTGCGGTCTTCACTTGCTACTCCTTTTGAAACTCTACCTTAAAGCAGTTCTCGTCGGACATGAGCTGCTCGGCTTTGCGCTGGTAAGACATTTCCGCCGGTGCCCTGCTGCTTTGTGTGAGCAGAGATCCGCCTGTGGCTGAGTGGCTGCTCTCACTCAGGTACAGTTCAGTCACCTGAACACAGATCTCCTCACTCACTATGTGCTGGAGCTACAATTACAGACAGGAAAGAGATTTTCATATCCTAGAGGGCAAAATCATGGATTATAAAACTGAGGAATCTAACTGATCTTTTGAGACACTGTACTATGAAGTTTTGATTTCGTGAAAATCTCCCGACTTCTTCACAAGCACAATAAAATAATAAGTATATAAAGTGAATAAACAGAAAAAAAAAAAAAAAGTTATGAAACAAATTATGAAAAATTCAAGAAATTATCAAATATGATTGACAGTTTTTATAAATATAAAAAGTAAAAAAGTAAAAAGTAAATAAAATCTAAATCTAAATATTTATAG
The DNA here is from genome assembly GCF_003368295.1 of Carassius auratus. Lineage (NCBI taxonomy): Eukaryota > Metazoa > Chordata > Actinopteri > Cypriniformes > Cyprinidae > Carassius > Carassius auratus. The sequence goes on along the minus strand of NW_020525577.1, from coordinate 226,974 downwards.
ACACATGGAATAAAAATATAAATTCCATAAATCATGACAAAAACAAAAAACAAAAAGTATAACCTGTGCACATTTCAAAACCAGACATTTTTGTAGTTTTCTTATATTCTCTTTGTTATTCATAATGTTTATTGACTTAATTTTTTCATTTCTTGGGTGTTATTTTTCATATCCAAAAAGATAATAAAAAAAAAAAAACACATTAAATGTAACCATGTCTAACAATATTAAAAAAGAAATACAAAAAACACAAATACAAGTAAATTATGAACAAATTCCATAATTATTATTATTTTTTTTTTTACATTTTGCTTTTCAAAATAAAACTACTAACACTATAAAGAAGACAAAAAGAGAGTGAAATAAAAAACTAATTTATAATATGTGACCCTGGACTGCACAACCAGTCATAAGGGTACATTTTTCGTATTTTTCGTAATGTATGGTTTGTTATGATAGGACAATATTTGGCTGAGATAAAAACAATTAGAAAATCTGGGATCTGAGGGTGCAAAAAAAATCTAAATACTGAGAAAAACATCTTTAAAGTTCTTAGGAATGCATATTACTTATCAAAAAGTAAGTTTTGATATATTTATGGAAGGAAATTTACTAAACATCTTCATGGAACATAATCTTTACTTAATATCCTAATGATTTTTGCATAAAAGAAAAATCTATAATTTTGACCCATACAATGTATTTTTGACTATTGCTACAAATATACCCCAGCGACTCCAGGGTCACTTCAAGGGGTGTTTTTAGGCATGACATGCAAAAGCAAGTGGATTTGGACACACGGACCTGTCTGACGATGTTCTGGATGAGTTTGTCCATAGTGAAGGCGATGTAGGCGTGAATGGTGAACATCTCTCGGAGAGAATCCTCATAGTGAGACGCCTCCATATTCCCATCCAGCAGATTACGCACCATCTCCAGAAACGCCGAGTAATAATCCTCCACATCTACGTCCACTGAAAGAGAGGGTTTGAGTTTCTAAAATCAGTCTGTAAAGGCAACAAACATCCACCAACTTAAAAAAAACAAAAACAAATGAATCGCCATCAAATCTCATTTATATTTCTGGCAGGTTAGCTTAGCTAGTTTTGTTACTCACTGGGCTCCTTCAGGCGCAGCTGGACAGCCGTGTTGTCGTTTTTGTTCCGTTTGTGTCCGAGCACCTCTCTCTCCCACTCGCGCTCCCTCAGGTCCTCTTTGATCTGTCGTTCGGCCTGCACATAGAGCCGTATTAGACGCGAGCACAGGGTGTGGTGCAGCCGGAGGAAGATGTACCAGTTGTTATTCACGTAAAGCAGATTATACGCGTCCTCGCAGGAGCGAAGCCGTTGAGCCGTGGACGAGCTGAACAGCAGTTTAGACTTTGTCGGGCTGCCACTAACTCCTCCCGTTAGCCCGTTGTGCTTCTTCGACGCCTCCTCGTCGATGTCCATGTCTTCCTCGTCATCATCTTCCTCTGCGTCCGACAGCACTCCTCTCTGGGAGAACAGCATGTCGGGGATGAAGTGGTAGATGATCTGTTTAATCTTGTGTTTGTCCTCTTTGTTGATACTGCTCTGGCGTTTCACGTGATGGATGATGAGCGCCGCCGCGTCCTCCAGAATCTGACGGTCCTCGTAGGTCAGTGTCACGTGAGGCCCGCTCGGTAAAGTACTGTTGTCCTCCGAGGCCTGTTCCTGCCGCTAAACAAACACAACCATCAATCATGTGTGAGAAAACAGAGGGGAACAAACCCTCTTAACTTCTTCTAGAGGATAAAGAGCGTCTCACCTCATCAAAGATGCTCTCGATCTCGTTGAGAAGCGTTTTGGAGCGCAGCACCTTAGTGTCGTTCTGTTTGAAGTTAATGCCTTGATGGTCCAGAGATTTTAGGTAGTATTTCTCATTCTGCTCTCTCCAGATCTTGTTAAAACCCCTTTGAGCTTCACGCCACTCATCCTCCTTCAGCTTTAGCCTGAGACGCAGAATGAGAAGACCGATATTTAATTTAATGTTACAGCTAAAATCCAGATATTGGAAACAGCTAAATAAAAACAAATACTGGTAATAAAATTTTATAATCCATATTGGTCAACCAATAATTTGGGATATTTTAATATAAATAATTAAATAAAATATAAAATAAATGTAATATTATTGCTAATTGCTGAACCACTACTAATAAATAAATAACTTAAAATAAAATGCATGTTTTAAAGATATATGAAAACCCTACATTTGTCAATTACTAAATTTTAATAATACATAATATTATATATATATATATATATATATATATATATATATATATATATATATATATATATATATATATATATATATATATATATATAAAAAACACTACTAAAAAAAAACCCCACTACGAAACCCTACATTTGTAAATTACTACATATTTATAATAGAATATGTAAAAACAAACTCACAACTACTAAATTAATAATAAAATTAGTAAATAAAAAAATATATAGTCAACTACTAATTTTGAAGTGAATGAGTGTGTGTGTGTGTGCGCATGTACATACATTTTATCAAATAAATAAATTATTCTAAAAGATAATAAAACATAAAACTATTAATTTGAAATATTATGATATACAGTGCTAGAGAAATTCTTAAGTAATATTATTGCTCTTGTAAAAACAAAGTCGCTCACAAACCCTCCACTGCTAAATACATTTTTGGGGCATTAAAAAATATAAATAAAATAAATGCATTTAAATATCTGAAAAACCCACACTGGCCAACCACTAAATGTGAATACGTCAATGAAATATAATAAACGTGATGTGCCTTTCGAAGGGCATTCTCTCTTACCTCTTGAGCACAATGGGAACAGACACTGCCGGATTCTTCTTCAGTCCGTCGATGATGTCCAGAGCTTTGTCTCCATATATCCTCTGGATGGCTTTCCTGTGGAGAATCTCCGAACAGCCGCCCAGAGTGTTGTCCAGTCGGAATTTGGCCTGCTCTTCCGCAGACATCCGAGACAGCTTCTTCTGAACCACCTCCAGCACACGAATGGTGGCCAGGTTGGTTTCCAAGACAACATCCAGCTAGAGGGAGGAGTCAATGACATCATTAGCAAGAATTACAATCACAAAAAGTAAAAATGTTCTTATGTGTGGAAGAGTCTCACCTCGAATCGCTCGTCCTCGCATCTGTACATGTGTTCTTCATACTGAGTCTTCTTGGAGCTGACGAAAGTAGAGTCCTCAGACCAGGAGGGGAAGGAAACCCAGGTATCATTCAGCACCTGACGCATCCACAAAGAAATGCTTTCTTATTAAAAACATGAGTAATTTGATGCATGTTTAATTTTAAGCGTCAAAGGTGATGTGGTTTGTAAAGAAGCTGTTGTTAAGGGAAAATCCTCGCTTACCTCTTTGCAGAGTGATGTTCTTCCTGTGCATTTGGGAAGCTGGTAGCTCTTGGGTAAAGCTCGATAACTGGATCCCAGACGCTTGCATGAAGCGTAGTCAATTTCCATGGCAATTCCTTCAGTGGCTCTTTCTTTTGGGTACGTCTCCAGGTGGGACATCTCCTTATATCCAAGGAAGTTCTTGAACCAAGTGAATAGCTCAGGAAATTTGCTGGGGAAAACGGGTTAATTAGTAAAAAGACAAATCCAATACTGCAATATAGAAATTGGAGGCTGCTTTGTAATAAATAAAAATAAAAATGAATGATTGAATGTCAAAAGAATTCTAACTAATGTGAAACAAACGCTAAGGAAGTTTTGTAAAAAAAAAAAAAAAAAAAAAAAGAATAATAAAAAATGAATGAATGAATGAACGAAAGAAAAACTAAATCCCACTATTGCAAAATAATTTCTAGGGCACTTTTGCAAGAATAAATGAGGGAATAAAAATTTTATAAAAAAAAAAAAAAATAAAGATTATGGCCCAATTTTTTGGACAATACCCACATCTATACCGAATAACACAAACCAGCTACTTCAAGATAAATGGTAGGAGAGTTCTGTTAACATAAATAAAAAAAATATATTATTAAAGTAAAAAAATGAATTAAATGAATTAAATCAAATAAGAGAATAATAAAATAAGATCCATACAATTAAAATCCACTTCAAACTGGACTTACCCCAGGAATGGAACAACAAGCTGAACCAGCTCAGCACGAGAAATCATCTCTTCGTTAAAAATAATCAGACACCGGAGGAAGTTTTCATATGCTTCAGCACTTCGTAAAGCTTTCCGCACCTTCAAATGCACCAATATTCCATCAAAATAGGAAAACGAAACTTTAGAGATAAAAACAACCTGCATATTACATCAACATCACTATGTTGACCCAGAGCAACTCACTTTGTCAAAGAAAAGAGACTCTGTTCCTCCATGTTTGCCAGCCTCTGCCATGGACGGATCTTTGATATTCATTAACTTGAGCTTTTTCTGCAAAAATTCAGATATCAAGAATGATATTCCACAAAAAAAATGCCAAAATTCAGTATATATATTATTCAGCATGTGCTGTACCTTCACAGGTGGGGTGACGGCTGTAGTTGAGTGCTTGCGTATCTGGCAGCCGTTCTGATTGGGTCTCTGCTTGTTATTGAGCTGTGGTTTCTTGGCTGTTCCACCGTGATCATTACGCACAGATTCGGCCTTCTCTGCTGCCGTCTTGCTCAGCAACTAGAAGGAAATTCATAGCAGGAAATGTGTCACTTTCACTTAGTTATTTACATCATGTACTGAAATAAACAAAGCTACAACTGAAATAAAAATAACAGGGTGCGACAGTGCATGATTTTCACTCGCATTTGCCACCGAAAATAGATGTGAGCATGTGTGAGAACAAAATTCGGTTTTATGAAAATTGAATTAATAAAAAGACTTAAATATCTTAAATTGTATTACAAATTACCATATTAAGGTGAGAAGGAATAAACAGGAATCACAAAAGGTCCTAAGGTGATTATTAAACTTCTAAAGGGAATGATGTAATTATAGTATATAATAAATAAGTGACAAACAACAACATTATATCAAAATATTTATAAATCTATAACAGCATCTCAATGACACTATAACAACAGAAAACTCTGTATTGATTAAACGGACTCTAAACTTCTGAAAATGACATCATTCATTCTTTTCAGTTATAGAATGTTCAAAAACTTAAGGTTAAAATATTCTAAAACTGGAGGAATGTATCAGTCCAGTGGGCAGGGTCAGAGTGGAGGCGGAGCCTCAATCAAACTCACGACAGAGCTGTTGGCATCAGGCAGGAACTGTCCAAACTCGGAGAGCAGATCTTCCTGGTTTTTGAAGAGTTGTGCCACCTCAGCATAAACTTCTTGTTCAGTCAGGGCCGGGGTGTAGCTCCCACCCGCTTCTTTAGCATTACGCTGTTCTTTCTGATTAATTAAAATAGTACATGTATAAGTGGATTGTGAATCAATGTATTTGTGAAGTGTTTTCAGGGGCCTGGCCAGACCTGGTACTTGTGCAGGATCTCCAGGAAGGACTTGTAGATGTTGGGCTGGCCCTGGAAGCGGTTTTTAATCTTGTTGACGTAGCTGATGGCGTGGTTGAACTCCACGGGCTGGTTGTTCTGCAGCGGTGGGGCGGTGGGCATGCTATTGACAGGGGTGTGGGGCTGCACTGGGGGCGAACGCGGGGACGCGTACGGAGGGATGGACGGATTGGGATGACTGCTTGGAGTCAGAACTGGAGACTGCACCGGCTGCACAGAGAGAGATGGAAACATATCAGTGATCCAGATCTGAACTAAACAAGGGTATCTGCAGTTTTTAAAATCATATGTAAGACTTTAAGATCTCCACAAATAATATAAGTGTATATTGCTATAAAACAAACATAACATCTAAAAATGTAACTTTTAATAAAAAATGAAAAAAACTTGAATTAACACGGGACTCTTATTTTGAAATGCCTTTGCTAACTTTAGTGCTATTTCCATATAATAATTCTAATGGACAAGGGAGATAAATATGCACGGTTTCAATCATCTACAGCATTTTACAATATAAAAGCCAAAAAGTAAACATTTTCATAATTCATCAACAGTAGTTTGTTGATGAGATAAGTAATCGCTTGGCATAAATGCTTTCCGTCCACAAATTGAAGACAGCTTAAAATGATGATTATGGCTTTTGTAATACGATTTAAAGAAACACACTTTTTTTTGGAAAGAGGCTCATTCTCCAACTCCTCAGAGTTAATAAATTGAGCTTTAACGTTTTTGAATCTATTTAGCCGAATTCCGGGTCTGGTGATAGCACCTTTAGCATAGCTTAGCATACATCATTGAATCCTATTAGACCAGTAGCATCGCGTTCAAAAATGACCAAAGAGTTTTCACATTTTTCCTATTTAAGACTATTTTGTAGTTATATCGTGTACTAAGATCAGCGGAAAATGAAAGTTGTGATTTTCTAGGCCGATCTTTTGAACGCAATGCTACTGGTCTAACAGAATTCAATGATGTATGCTAAGCTATGCTAAAAGTGCTATCCCCAGACCCGGAGATCAGCTAAATAGATTCAAAAAAGTTAAAGCTCAATTTATTAACTCTGGGGAGTTGGAGAATGAGCCTATTTCCAAAAAAGTGGAGTGTTCCTTTAAATCAGGGTTACTATAAGTTACAATAAAATTTAAGCCATAAAAAAAGTTACTTGAAATAATTGAAACGTTATGCACTTAAAACAAAAACATAAGCTAAATATAAAAAAAAAAAATATATATATATATAAATTACACATTCAATATTAACCCCTTGGCATTCCAGCAAAATTTGCCTAAAATACGCAGTGTACTGCGGGCGCTAAAAGGTTCATAAAAAAACTATAATGGTATCTCAATGACACTAAACTTAATTTTAGACTTTTTAAGGACCCACGGGGACCTTATCAACTTTACCCTACAAAATATCTTTACTTTTTCAGTGTGACCACTACCTTGCTTTTCGGCATGGGTTGGGCGGGAGGTGTGGATGCCAGGCTGGGAGGGTTTGTGGGGATCTGGTTCTGAAGCTGCGGTGGAGGTCTGGGAGGGATGTTCTGTACAGAGATGCCGTGAGGTGTGATGTGGTGGATCTGTCCGGGAGTAGTCACGTTCACCAGGTCATTGGTCTGAACTTCAATCTTGTATCCCGGTGGAAGAAATGTGTTAAACCCCATAATAAGATCAGGGTGACCCTTAAAGAGCTGTGACACCCTGCTGATTACGCCTGGGGTGTCAATACTGCAGACAGAGAGAGAGAGAGAGGGTATTCAAAATGATTAATTATGATCAACTAATTCCCAGTGAAACTACCTACTATTTTGTGGGGAATTATGTAGGGCAGGATTTAAATGTGAGAACATAGCAATAACATATTTTTCAGATAACAAGTCCTTGCTTAAGTCAAAAGAAACATCAGAAGAATTTGATGAAAGCAATGTTAATTTTTATTTAAACAATTTTAATCAATAAATGAAAAAAAGTGCATATTTTATTCAGCAAGGGCATATTAAATTCATCAAAAGTGACAGTATAGAGACATGCGTAATGTTATAAGATATTTCAGTTTCAAATGAATGCTGTTCTTTTGAACTTTTTATTCATCAGAGAATCCTGAAAAACCTGTTTCCTCGAAAACATTACACAACTATTCAATACATTAAGAAATGTTTCTTATGGAGTGGGGGAACTATGACGCCACTTCGTAGGTAAGAACCCGGAAACGAGTTAACATTTTAGCACTTCCGGTTCCATCGTCCCAGAGTCAATGGGTTTTTTGAGTTATTTCTCTAAAATAAGGTACGTGGTTTACACAAGTTCAAAATACTTTCATGTTTTATTCTACGTTCACGTTACTTTTCTTGAAAAACAGTTTGCTAAATGGGACAGCAGGCACTGTCAGAGACATTAAACGTCATCACACCGAACAGTTGACCAATTTATAGTATTTTCCAGTTGGAGTATAATTAATACAATTAATTGTGGAATAATCGATTCATAGTTTCTTGCATTTTATATTGTTGTTTGACAATGTTTTTTGCTTTGCCTCGAAATGCAACCACAAGTCTTTGGAGGGAAGATGCTCGTTTTATAGCTTGTTTCCTACTAGGGCTGTCAACGAATATTTTAAATTCGAATATGTATTCGAATAGTTAAAAAAACAAATGAAGTTCGAAGGTAAAAATTAATATTCAAATAAATAAAAAGTGGAAAAAAAGGCCTGCGGTAGTAGAGGCGTGGTTGTCTGCTTTGCGAGTGGGCGTGCTAGCGCGCCTGAAGGTTCAGGGACAGGTCACAGCCTCACAAGAGTTGCACTGTCTGGCACATCATCACTGCTGAAAGTTGATGCGTCTTCATGGAAGATGCCAGCAAGTGCAGAGCCCAACTCGACCGCAGCAGAGAAAATGAGGTAAAATTGTTGACCCACGAGATAAAGTTGTATGCAAGCTATTTAAGATACAGTTAGCATACCATTTGACCACTAGCAACATGAGGTCACATCTCAAAAATGCACCCAAATGAGCATGGCATAATGTGTGGAACTCCAGCTAAACAGTCACGTCTTGAAATTTAACGTTACTTTGCATCGGCTGCCACAAGCTCTTTGTCTGCAACACGACAGGAGGCCATAACGGATAAAATAATTTCGTTCATTTGTAAGGACATGAGACCGATCAGTATCGCGGATGGGGCAGGATTGGGGGAGTTCTGTCAAGCAATGGAAGCGAGGTTTAGATTATTTATCGTTTCATGTCAAGGAAAAGTTCCATGTTTACCACAGCACAGCTCGCTCGGAGCATTCAATGTCAGTTCTATATGCTGTAAAACTTCAATTAATATTAATAATATTTGTTTCAATCACTGAATGAAGCCTGCTATATTTGGGACAACAGTCGCGACCTTAAATTGCTTGCACAAAAATTTGTTTGTTCATTTAAACCGTTATGGGAAGAGAGGGTGAGAGAGCGTGAGGTCTGCAGTCTTGGCCATTAGTTGATTTCCTTGTTTTTGTGTAGGTAATACGTTGTCATATATGTTTAAACTTAAATAGACTATCTATACAAGTAGTTATGTCTCTTTGTATTATTTTGGCCTGTTATTGACGTAATGTGCGTTATTGACAACATGCGCCACCAAATGTTTGAATATTCGTGTATTTTTTTGAGGGAATATTCGAACTTCATTTTTGAGCAATTTTGACAGCCCTATTTCTTACTGATACAGAGACTCTAGGTTTGTATCATATGGTAAACTCTCATTATGATTATTCAGTAAACACCACATTGAGCGACCGTGGTGTAGTTCGTTTGTAGTCTAAGTTTAGCTTTTTAGTTCTGGCACTGGTATTTAGGCTTCAAAATTCATAAAAGTTATATTTTGTGAAGATCATCTTGATGGACAAAACATGCAAGTATCATGAACAATGGTTGAATTCATAGTTTATTTTTAACATTTATTTATAATTATGCATTTAGCAGATGCCTTTATCCAAAGTGACTTACAGTGCATTTAGGATACACATTTTTATTTTATTTTTTTAATCAGTAAGTGTGTTTCCTGAGAATTGAAACCACAAACTTTTGTGCTGCTAATGCAATGCTCTACCACTGAGCCACAGGAACACAAACCCCTATGGAAAGATCCAATTGGCTTTTCGTCGAGAGAACCATTGTAATGCTAACAGCCGACTGGCTTATAAAATGACATCATAGTTCCACCACTCTACTATAATGATTTCTGATCATGTGACACTGAAGATGGGAGTAATGCAATATTCAGAGGTGGGTAGTTACGAGTTACATTTACTTGAGTAATTTTTCGGGGTAACTAATACTTTTCGGAGTATATTTAAAGATGGGTACTTTATACTCTTACTTGAGTAAATTTGTTGGGAAAAATCTGTACTTTTACTTCGTTACTGTGGGCAACGCTCTTCTCGTTACATTATCTTAATGCAATAAATGTTATAAATGCTTCAGGTTATTCCAAACGCACCGTCTACTTTTCTCTGGGCAATGAGCGATGCCCATTCGCGAATGATTCATTCTTTTGAGTCAACTCTGTACAAAGGCTTGATCAAACCAATTGGCAAACGAGTGAATTGGTTCATGAATCAGTTTGAATGAGTCAGTTCCATGCCGCACGCGCTGAGCGTCTGAAGGGGTTCACTCAGAGTTGTAACGTTTAAGAATATCAGCAGCGTTGAAAACGGGGCTATGGAACTGCACTGAATTGAAAGCAAATCTGCAAAGGCTATTATTTGCTTGCGATGGAGATCCTTATTAGATGAACACCACGTGTGCTGTCTACTGTTTAACAGGTAATAACTTGGGCTACATTCGATTACAGTACACGATACCACTGTGGCATTAGTTTGTTGTATGTGTGACTTATAACAGAAGGGAACCAAGTTGAATGCAGCTTCCAAAATACAAAAAATAGCCGATTAAGATTTTATTAATTTTAATACAATCACACCGGTGTGGGTACGTTCAGCAAGTCATATCATCAGCTGCTAAATTCAGATCTGTGGTCGCTTGCTGGCGCTGAGCCAGAGACAGACGCGTTTTTACAGTGCTGCGCATTAACCAATCACACACGGTTCTGTTGAGCTCATTAAAGCATTGGCCAATCAGAGGTGTTTAGATGAGTCATCGCTAAAATGCCGGTGCTTCCTTCACTCGCTCACTGACTGAATACCTCTTTCTGGCGAATTCTCTCGTCAGAAACAACAAAGTGCAGATGTGTGTACGAATCTATAATTAAGATATTGATTTTACAGTGTTAACAGTTTCAGTGATTTTAAAGGCAGTTTCTGAGAGTGATTGAAATCTAGACTGTCAGTGAAAATGATCTTTAATAATGTAAATGTTATTTGCTCTCTTTCTGAACAATGAAAGATTAGTAGCAATATTTATATCACATTAACTTTGAATGTTAAATTCACATTTAATATAAAGTCAGTCGTATTAAAAATATGTTATGGCATGACACCTATATCTGTTACTTAAGTGAACAGACAGGGTTTTATAATAAATTGGAGTAAAGGCTGATGAAATATATACATTTATACACACACACATATACATTACATACATTTTATCTATATATCTAAATAAAAATAGGCTCAGTATATATGACCCAAAGTAACTAGTAAATAACTACTTGAGTAGATTTTTTATCTGATAACTCTTTTACTCTTACTCAAGTAACTATTCAAGACTAGTACTTTTACTTGAGTAGATATTTCTAGAATTACTTTTACTTGAGTTAAGTTTTTGGGTACTCTAACCACCTCTGGCAATATTACAAACCCACTCAGGTGTAGAAATGAACATGGACATATTAATACATTCTGTGTTCATGATACCTAATGTTAACTAACTGATGTTTATTACGAAGTGTTACCTTACAGTTGAACAGAATTGTGTTCAATAGCATATTACATAGAATCGTGATGGTTCACTAGTATCAGTATAAGCCACTAACATTTTATGATAACCCTAAATGTGAATACGCTCACCTCTGAGATTTAAACTCTTTCATGATATCCAAGAAGTCATTGTAAACCTGTGGATGATTGCCAAACTGTAGTTTCACCTGGTCCAGGTAAGACAAGGCGTCCTCCACCTGCAGGAAGGAAAAAGAGATTCCAGTTTATCTCACACACACAGCTGCTATTGCAAGACTGCATTGGTTAGACTCCCAAAAAACCCAAATACAAAATCCCATCTCACCTTGAGTCTCTGGAACTGCTGCTGCCCCTGTGTGGATGCAGAGGGGGTGGGAGGGTGACTGTGACCCTGCACAGGCGCAGGACCGTGGGTCTGGACCACCGCTGGACCATGATGGTGAGCACCACTGTGGGCTGCCGGACTGGGAGTGTGACTGTGACCACTTGAACTTTGGGCTACTGTGGACACCTTAAAACAGCAATGATGCAAAGATCACGTTTAATGAATAAATATGTTTCATAATATCAAATACTCCTTACTAGGCAAAAGTATTGATTCTGTCCTCACTAAAGTTGAAATGTTTCTGAATATACCTGATGTTCAATTGTTCAATTTACAGCTATGAGGAGCCTCTGTAAGAAAATACTCAGTATGTTTAATATATATGATTTATATTACATATAAATACATATTACATGTATTTCTTAAATATGTAATGTGTGTGTACTTATACACACACACACACACGTAAATATACACAGTACATCATGTATTATGTACCGTAATTATGATTGAGATATATGTGTGTGTGTGTATATATAGGAGTTTTTCAATAGGCTCCTATGAAAACATCAAATAAGGCATTTGCCAATTGCACAAAAGATGAAAACATTTACTGATGCCCAAGAAGGCAACATGATGCATTAAGATTTTTTTTTAACCGGATGATGATTTTTGTTGTTTTGATTAAAGGTAATATTTTTTCACCTACTACTGCACTTCAAAAGCTATATAAATACATACATGTTTCCCAGACAGTCCCTCCAGAAAAACGCGATTATGCGATCGTGCATAATCAGCCAAGGACCGCATATTTATGCGGGGTTCGCATTTTTTCAAATAGGCCGCACTTTCGCCACATAAAATCCCGATTTCAGGAAGCAATATATGCGGAGGTAGCATGATTTCATAATAATAATAATTTAAAAAAGTCACATATATCTTAGCAGAAAGTTGAAAAATGTTGTGTTTACTTCACACAAGTAAATCGCCATTATTTCCCAATGGGAACCTTATGAAGTGACGTAATTGCGCGACGTGAACATCATCTGTGAAGCAGGCGGTGAAACCAGGGTGAAGGACGCAAATCATTCTCATCTGCCAACAAAAATAAGCGCAAAAGACCGCGCAAAGCAGTTACCCGGTGTGTTACATGACAGTGGGGGCAAATTATTTTGAGAGAGGGATGAGGATGAGGATGGCGAATGATAGGCCAGTGTTAAAGGCTACACAGTTAGCTTTCATTTTCACAGTGGACTGTTGTAGTTTCATTCAGAAGTTGATGCACCTCTACAGTTGTAAGATTGTACTTTTTTGTTACAGAATAGTACCAAAACCTTACAGTTGTAAGTATATTAGTAGTATGTAAAATAATTTACTTTACAATAAGAGATAGCACTTTGCAATTCCTGTAAAACAGCATTTGTATATTTGTGTGTATATTAAAAAAAGGGTTTAAAAAGATCGGTATCTGTGATCATGTTGGCAGATACTGCTTTCTGTGATCGGCAATCTGCCTCCTGATCAGATCACCCCTAGTGTATATATAAACATCTGTTATGTGAAATAGCTTATTCAAGACATTACTCAAAAAATAACAAGCAAATTTTATCATCCGCTTATTTTGTGAAAATTAACATTTTGCATAATCTTCAAGAGAACAGAACACGACTGTGTGTATTAATATGCCATTGACCCTAAAATATAATGTTGGCCTTTAGCTTATTCAGCCAGATTCTAGAATCTGGAGTTGCTCTGGATTAAATGGATGCAGTGTGAACACATTCCTTGGAGCTATAATGCATCACAATGGTGTGTGTCCGCACCTGGTATGCCTGGGGAACCGGGTACTGTATTCCTGGAGTAGGCTGCATGCCGTCAGCCACAGCCTCGAATACTGCAGGCGCTGGGGCCAGAACCCTGTGCTGCAAGCCCTCGGTGCTGCCGGGAAGCCGGCGCTGTTGTGGGGTGAACACTGGCTCCTGATCCTCTAAACGCCTCCTCATGCTGTACTCATACTCAGACAGAAACTAAGACCTAAACAGACAAGGCAAAGACAGCAACTTAGTAAACATCATGATTTGGCTGTAGTCCAAGCCATTACCAACAGGAGATCAAATATTCCAGACACTGACTAGCTGATGAATAAAGGCCACAAAATAGTATATGTATAAACAAACATGAATGGGGTGTATGCATGAGCAATTGTGCACAAATGCATACATAAATATACGTGTGCATGGTGAGTATATGCTTATATTATACATATATAAATGAATGAATGAGGCAAATGCATAGGTGTGTATAAATAAGTGCGTTTATAAATGTGTGTATGTTAATACATGCGCTTGGTGTGTATGTGTGTTTCCAGCACATGCAGACAGTTAATGCTAACTTGCTTACCCGCGTCTAAAAGTGACTGAGTTTAGTCAGGATTTCGCTTTTATCAAATAAATTAAGAAAACTAAAGGTCGGAAGTTTCAGTCTGACAGAAAATCATCTTATTGAGAGGGAAAGAGTTCAGAAATACTGAATAAAACTGGTATTATATATACCTTTGAGACTCACCCGCTTCTGCTAGCTGCGCTTATAATACACCACCGCTGTCAAAATGTCACCGAAATACTAAAACTCAAAACGAAAAGAACGATAAAACGCATTAAAACGGAGTAAAAAAAAACTAACGCAGAAAATTCCTGCTGAAAACAAACGCTGGTGAGGGGCGGGGCTAACATAGGCTTTGCGAACAGTCTCCGCCCATTTGGTCTGTGATTGGCTCTTTGGTCGGAAGACGACATAGGTTTGTGTTTTTATTGAAGTTCTCGACTGTCACTCAGACAAGTATTAACTTTGTTAGGGGGGTTGAGCCCAAACCCTCTACGGTTTCTCTCACTCACTCACTCAAACACAAACACAAACACACACACACACACACACACACACACAAACACAAACACAAACACACAAACTCCTCGAACAACGACTGGCTTTGAGCAGCAACGTACTCTCGACCTCTTTTCAGACTGGAGAGTGAGTAGAGATCTGAACGGGTTTAACTTTACCATAATGCGCCACCATCACTCTTTGTGATACTACTAATAAAATCTCGGCATTACGTCTGAATGCTTTCAGCAGCTTTCCGAACTTCCTGCCTGGGGTTACGTCATTCTCTACGCCCCCTCAAAGCAGCTGGCCAATCAAAACGAAAAATGGCACTTGAATAAACGCCTCTTATATAAATCTCGACTCCGATTGGCCAGGAAAGCTGAGAGGGCGTTACATATGACGTGAGGCTCATATCGCAGCGCTCCGCCCACGAGAGGCGGGGCTTAAGCTAGTGCCCGGGATTCCTCCTCGCCCCGTCCGTCCGCAGTCAGTCAGAGCCGAGGCTCACGCGTGTGTGCGTGTACAGCGTCTCGCTTAAATTGGGACAAAACTAGAAACAACGCGAACCAAATCTGCTCAAACTTACAGAACGAACAAGTTCGGACTGATTTCAATACAAAGAGCTCAAATATTCAACATGTTCGCGAGCGTTATAACACGACCCCGGACAAAAGATCCGCGTATAAATGTGTATTAAGGACACATTTCACGATCTCTCGTGATTTCTGGATTGAACGAGCACACACGAACATGATACAACAGTCACACACGCCTCTATCATGACATGTTGTCCTTTAGTAATCAGACCCAAAGTCAAAATGGGAACTAAAAATCTGATCGCATGAACGCAGACTCGCTAATGTGATCATGCGAGGATCTGAAATGATGGATCCGATCATATATTACAGCACAAACACGCCAGTTGATCTAATATTCTTTGTTTACTGGGAGACTGAAGGGGAAAATGTCTAACCGTGCTTGAGCACCTCTTCCCTCCCCCTCTGAACACCATACAGAGCTACCGATCTGCCTTCAGATCAAAAACAAGTTAGAAAAGCCTCCGGGAAAGCATCAGTTTGGCTTTTGTATCATAACATAAAGATACACGTTTCTTTGCTGCTTCAGTTGGCCAAAGCTTTGCCCCCTTTTCTCCCCTTAATATGCCATGATCGAACGGAACAGCCCGATTAACACACCAAAATCTCCCGAACCACCAGCCCCCTGCAGAAAGCACTCAAACACCGCTCGAAACACATATTCGATCAAAAGAGGACTATTAAAATTTGTTTTCTTTCGCCCAGCTGCTACATACCTGCGAAAAAGAGCCTCGCACTCCGGGTTCGTGTTTGGAACAAATAGTTAGGAACGCCCCCCTCACCTCCCATTGGTGTACGTGACGGCATGCGTCATCCTGATTTGAATACGACCCGCCAAACGCGCACTTGCGCAGGCAGAGATGTACTCGCTGCTTCGACACGCCTGTAGTATTGCACTAAATGTTTTACTTTGTAATTTGGAAATAATATTTACTCTGCAATTAAACCAGATGCGAAAAAATGTGTGTTATCAGATATTTCTTAAAGAACACCGTTTGAATTTAACTACTCCACTGACGGAGACTGACACTTACGTTAACCCTTTGCTAGATTCCGCCAGCTATTACTGAGTTAAAACCCGCCCCTCGCCAAAACCCCGCCTTCGAAAGGCAGCTCAGCAATGAATGCTCAAAATGATTGACAGGTAGAGAAAGTTTCTGATTGGCTAAATAATCGCAGGCCGCTCATCTTACAGTTTGTAACCACTGATCAGTGTCTGTAACAGCTATTTAAACGAAAACGATTACTTTTAGTGTGGTGTAGGACGTAAAATTAACCTGCAGTACTATTTACTAACATTAATTGTTGTATGTATTTCACTAGTCATATTATACTAGATAAAGTTCAGCATTAATATGAATAACGTCATTTAAAAAAACTCATACTGTGGTTGAAAAAAAAAAAACAATCCATAGAACATATATTCTTCAGTGTTATGCACACATTTGCAAAACATTGTATTCTTTCCAAAATAAATAAAAAAATCATTAAGTAAATAACTATTACTTATTTGAACTGGAAATCACTACAGGACCTTTAATCTAGTTGTGAAAGTTTCAATTAAAACACTCAGTCAATACAGTTTGTCCATTTAATAAACATTTGGTTTTGCTCAAATTATATTGCAGTTTCAACAGCTCTTGTTTTGAGATCGAGATGGACACCAAGACAGCTGAAACCTGTAGTCAATTCAGATAACATTTTACTCAGTCCAAACGTACATGAGGAACGTACATCTTTAACTGCAGAGCAAAGCACTTTACAGAACTGCTGCAAACTCACAGATAATCACAAGCATGACATTGCAGGTTAGATTTTCCATTGACATGAGAAACAGGAGAAATAAAAGATACAATTGGATATAAAAGAAAATATAATTTACGTATATATATTTGGGAGTAATAAGTAAAGACATGAAGTGTGAGTATAATAGAAAAATACAAGTGGTCACATTGTGTGCCCATCAAGGCAGGACTGCAGATCCTGGAATCATTGGGAGTGTGTACAGATGCTTCACTACAAGGAAATTCAATATGAATTCAGTAGCAAAGACTCTTTCAACCCACAACAAAATAAAAAGATTCTAAATGCACTTTACAGTCAGTTTGGATATTTTTAAACAGGTTATTAGTACAATATTAACAGACATAATTATTACAAGTGTAAATGACTCAATTTAGCCATCTCTTATTTACACCAGACTAAATAAAGGATATATCAGTTGAATAATTGTTGCTATATAGAGATTTACCGATCCACCCAGTTGATGTGGAAGAGACTTTTCACTATTCCTGGCCGTCTAAACCATCATCATCTTCAGAAGAAATTGAAAAAATGGCCTACAACCACATAGACATTCAAAGTACAGGCAGAATTGAGATAATAAGTCTGCATTCAATTCCAGCAAATATATAAAAATCTCTAGTGTGCAATGACTGCATCCCAAAATAAAGTAAAATAAAAAAAATCACTGTTACGTCATTTCAAACCTGTGTGACTTCCTTTCTTTTGTGAAACACAAAAGGTGCAGAATAACATTCAGCTGTTACACAGAAAAACAATTAAAATGGATTTGAAACGACACGAGTGTGAGTAAATAAAGACTTTGTTTATGGGCAAATTAAACCCCTCATAAACACGAGGACGGACAGTTGGTCTGAGATGTGTAATTAAATAAAAGACCTTCAGGATCACAAATGACTGATGGCGCGTTCGTTTGTCCTGGATCACATTTGAGCGCGGCTGATTTGAAGCTTTATGTGAATTACATGAATTTCGCCAATTTGGACAAAATTCACAGAATAAACTGCACAAAATGCAGCACAACACTAGATACTACACTTTTAGACACCCTCTTCATACGGAGTCAGTTATGGTTACTATTTAAGCTGCTTGTCTTTTGATAATGACAGATTAATTAAAAACCAGTGATTTTAATTGGGAATTATCCTGTTTAAGAGTTGCCGATCAATCAAGATTTAGTACTTTCTTATGATTGGATGCGAGGAGGCCTTGCCTCTTACTGATTGGTTGAGATTAGACCTTTTCGATCTCTGATTGGCTATGAGAGAGCCCTGCTGTTCAGTGATTGGCTGAAAGTAAGCCCTGTCTCTGGGCATGCTCGAGGATGGCGGTGTGGCAGAAATAGTACTGCTCCGGTGTTTGGATGCTGAAGGCACGCTGCGCTCTCATGCGTCGAACAGTCTGGCAAACGTTAAGAGTCCCGACGTCCTGCAGCTGGGACAGGCAGATATCCAGCGCACAAAAAGTACCTGAGGGCAGAGGAAGTCAGTCTGATAAGCCATTAAGGGGACAGGCCACCCAAAATTCTAACCTTAGAGTTGTTAGAAACTTTATGACTTTCTTTCTTCAGTGGAACTTGAAGGAAGATATTTTGAAGACTGTTGGTAACCAAATTGTTTTGGTTCCCACTGACTCCCATTGTCTTTTTTGTCCATACAATGGAAGTCAATGGGAACCAAAAGTTACAAACATTCCAACATTCAGCAAAATATCTCCCTTTATGTTCATTTATTAAACCTGTATGACTGACTTTTTTCTGTGGAACATGACAGAAGATATTTTGGAGAATGTTGGTAACCAAATAATTTTGGCTCCAATTGACTTCCATTAAATTTTGGTAACCATTTGGTTACCACCATTCTTCAAAATATCTTTCATATTCCACTGAAGTAAGTCAGTCATACAGATTTATGAAATGATGGCAGAATTTTCGTTTTTGCCTGGACCTTTTAAGCAGCTCATTAATATGTAGATTTTGCATTTATTTACTGACCGGTCCGGCCGATGCCAGCGCTGCAGTGGACCACCATGGGCGGGCCGAGCGGATGACCCCTCCACTGTGAGCCGAAAGCCTGGACCGCCCACTGCTGCTGGTGTTTCACAGCACCCAGGAAGTCAATCAGAGACAGTGCGGAGGATGGGACCCCGTAATCAGGCCAGCTAAGGAACTGAAAATGAGTCACCTGTCTCTGTTCGAATGTCTGGAAAAAAAAAACAACCACAACAACAAAAAAAAAGGGTCAGACAAAGTTCCACATTACTTTTCTTCAAATCAGATACATAGAACCTCAGTCTTCAGTGCCACAGCAATAGAAGCTATATTTTAGTTCTGATTTGGCAGTCTGAATTGAATGTGATGACATAAAACGGCTGTGTATTGTGTAACACAGATAACACCTCTTTCTGTCGCTTGTCTTTTTGGCTGATTCATAAAATAAATCACAAAATGCATAATTTTGCTGCAGACATACAGCTGAAAATTGTGAACACTGCCTATCAAATGCATTTTTTAAAGATACCCAAAGATTATTCATTTATTAGTTTATATGTACACTACCATTTAAAAGATAAAAAAAAAAAACTTCTATTCAGCAAGAATGCATTAAATTGATCAAAAGTGATAGTAAAGTTATTTGGAACATTCTGTTTGTCAAAGAATCATGAAAGTATCACCGTTTCTACAAAAAACATTATGATAAATAAGAAATTTATATTAGTATATGCAAATCAGCATATTAGAATGATTTCTGAAAGATCATGTGACAATGAAGACTGGAGTAATGATGCTGAAAATTCAGCTTTGCATCAGAAGAATAAAATTATATTTTAAAAGACAAATTATTAAATTTGTATTTTTTAAATTCTTAATTATTTTATTCTATTGCCATTTATTACTATATTGGTGCATATGCATTTAAATATATATATATATATATACAGTATTGTTCAAAATAATAGCAGTACAATGTGACTAACCAGAATAATCAAGGTTTTTCGTATATTTTTTTATTGCTACGTGGCAAACAAGTTACCAGTAGGTTCAGTAGATTCTCAGAAAACAAATGAGACCCAGCATTCATGATATGCACGCTCTTAAGGCTGTGCAATTGGGCAATTAGTTGAATTAGTTGAAAGGGGTGTGTTCAAAAAAATAGCAGTGTGGCATTCAACCACTGAGGTCATCAATTTTGTGAAGAAACAGGTGTGAATCAGGTGGCCCCTATTTAAGGATGAAGCCAACACTTGTTGAACATGCATTTGAAAGCTGAGGAAAATGGGTCGTTCAAGACATTGTTCAGAAGAACAGCGTACTTTGATTAAAAAGTTGATTAGAGAGGGGAAAACCTATAAAGAGGTGCAAAAAATGATAGGCTGTTCAGCTAAAATGATCTCCAATGCCTTAAAATAGAGAGCAAAACCAGAGAGACGTGGAAGAAAACGGAAGACAACCATCAAAATGGATAGAAGAATAACCAGAATGGCAAAGGCTCAGCCAATGATCACCTCCAGGATGATCAAAGACAGTCTGGAGTTACCTGTAAGTACTGTGACAGTTAGAAGACGTCTGTGTGAAGCTAATCTATTTTCAAGAATCCCCCGCAAAGTCCCTCTGTTAAAAAAAAGGCATGTGCAGAAGAGGTTACAATTTGCCAAAGAACACATCAACTGGCCTAAAGAGAAATGGAGGAACATTTTGTGGACTGATGAGAGTAAAATTGTTCTTTTTGGGTCCAAGGGCCACAGGTAGTTTGTGAGACGACCCCCAAACTCTGAATTCAAGCCACAGTACACAGTGAAGACAGTGAAGCATGGAGGTGCAAGCATCATGATATGGGCATGTTTCTCCTACTATGGTGTTGGGCCTATTTATCGCATACCAGGGATCATGGATCAGTTTGCATATGTTAAAATACTTGAAGAGGTCATGTTGCCCTATGCTGAAGAGGACATGCCCTTGAAATGGTTGTTTCAACAAGACAATGACCCAAAACACACTAGTAAACGGGCAAAGTCTTGGTTCCAAACCAACAAAATTAATGTTATGGAGTGGCCAGCCCAATCTCCAGACCTTAATCCAATTGAGAACTTGTGGGGTGATATCAAAAATGCTGTTTCTGAAGCAAAACCAAGAAATGTGAATGAATTGTGGAATGTTGTTAAAGAATCATGGAGTGGAATAACAGCTGAGAGGTGCCACAAGTTGGTTGACTCCATGCCACACAGATGTCAAGCAGTTTTAAAAAACTGTGGTCATACAACTAAATATTAGTTTAGTGATTCACAGGATTGCTAAATCCCAGAAAAAAAAAAGTTTGTACAAAATAGTTTTGAGTTTGTACAGTCAAAGGTAGACACTGCTATTTTTTTGAACACACCCCTTTCAACTAATTGCCCAATTGCACAGCCTTAAGAGCGTGCATATCATGAATGCTGGGTCTTGTTTGTTTTCTGACAATCTACTGAACCTACTGGTAACTTGTTTGCCACGTAGCAATAAAAAATATACTAAAAACCTTGATTATTCTGGTTAGTCACATTGTACTGCTATTATTTTGAACAAGACTGTATATATAAAAAATATTTAAAAGTTTAATTTAATAAAAAACGGTGGGAAAAAAGTAACATGAAGTTATGTACTAGATATTTATTATAGTTTATATTTTGAAACCATTATGCAAAAATAGGTATTGGGTTGAAATTCTGCTTAAAAGTGCTTTTAAGCCAATTCAGAGCAAATACATCAAGGCATAGCTCAAATACCATATATAATATAATTTTTTTGTAATATCACCCAGCAATAATACTGGATGGAAATCATAAAAGTCATATATGAACTCATGAAAATACAGACGACGTTTTTATTGAAAACATTAAAATATAAAAACTGGTGTATGTGTGGTACCTCAGTGTTGTGCAGCTCAAGTGTGGTTTGGTTGTAATGTGCATGTTTGTCCACTCTGTGATTGACCACAGCGATGTGCCCGTACACCTCCTGACCACCCTCTTCCTTGGGCCAGTACTGTCCACACTTCCTCCGGCCCCCCTCATCCGTCCTGCGCACATACATTCACACACAGATCTTTGTAATCTACTGTGACAGCACATCCATATGGCACAGCTCTAATCTGAACTCAGAACAGATCGGCTCTACAGAACAACTTTTTAACAAGTGGCTCAAATCTGATTGGCTGACTTCTATACATTTCAAGGAGTCAGGGTTCATTTATCAGCCCAATAGGAAACAAAGTTGTATTTATGTTCCCAGGCTGCTACAATGAGAAATTCTAATGGACAAATTAGTTAGTGGAACTGCCCAAATTTGTGCCTCAGAATCTCTAAAAGATGGTCAAGAGTTTTGAAACATTTAATAGCAAGCAGATGTGAACTCATGAGTACAACTGTACTTTATATTTTGCTCTCTGGTTAAATGTGATTTATGTGAACCTTCACATAAGAAGACAGAATAGCGGTCAACCACCCTAAGTGGGTGGATTTTGGCCTAAATGAGTGCCAATCTGGACCAGACTTCCTGGTAATAGTAAAAAAAGAAAATAGTAATTTACACATCATTTCATCTATATTTGTTAACTAGGCTCTTTGTGACATCTCACCTTGTTGTCATGACTATGACAAGCACACTTTGCTCCCAAACCATTCTCCAGAAATCACCGTAGGTTTTTTCCAATGGACCTGTTAAGAAACAACACATGCATCGGTTCCAGTGCAGGTTAAGAGTCAAAAACCTAAATATGACGGGTGAAATACGGTGATTTTTTTACCCTGGGTCCCAATATATGCATTTTTCTGTTTGTATCCATCCATGAAGCTGGCATTTATGTAGTCTGATCTCTGTGGAAAGAAAACAAGATCAGTGTCCAATCAGAAATTTTTAAAACTTAGGGTCAGTAAGTTTAGAAATGAATATTTTTAATCAGCAAGGATGCATTAAATTGATCTGAAGTGACAGAAATACTTTTATGTTACAAATGCTGTTCATGCTTTCTGTTTATCAAAGAAGCTTGAAAACATGCATCATAGTTTCTACAGAAATAGGAAGCAGCAGATCAGAATATTAAAATGATTTCTGAAGGATCGTTAGGCACTGAAGACTGGAGAAATGATGCTCAAAATTCAGCTTTGATCACTGAAATAAAACTACATTTTACTATATATATAAACAGTTCTTTTAAATTGTAATAATTTTTCACAATATTATTGCTTTTGCTATATTTCTGATTAATTAAATGCAGCCTTGTTGAGCTTGATCTTTCAAAAACATTTCAAAACCTTACCACCCTCAGTTTTTGAATGGGAGCATGCATCACTTTAAAGAGGGCCTAAACCGAATGACTTCAGATGGCACAAACCTCATTTCTCCTTGGTTTGAGTCGCACACGAGTCTGATCCAGACACAGCACATCACCATAGCGATTCCTCTCCTGGTTGTGAGCAGCCCTGCACAAGTTCAATGACAACATGAAATCAAAGTCTATTTGACTCTAAAATACGGCACATTACAGAGGGTGAAGTCGGTAGGTGTCCACACTCACAGCGCACAGGTGAAGGTTCCAGGTGGCTGCTCTCTGCGAAGCTCCTCGTACTCCAGGTAGATCCCGCTGCGCTGGGTCCGGTTCAGGTGGGCCATGAGCTCAGCCAGACTCATGACCTCAGGTCCAGGGATGTGTATGGACGTGTTCTCCAGCGGGATCCCCACCAGCTCATCCACGGGGTCCACGCGCCCGTTCTGCTCGGACAGCAGCTGCATGTTCCAGCTGTGCACGTCCAGAGGCAAACAGCCGCCCAGGTGCTCAGGTAAACAGTCTCTGGGCAGATGTTCTCGCAGGTCGGCCATCTTCACCATCTGAACCTGAGAGCAGGTTGTTTACAAAAAATGACTGACAACGCGGTCACAAAATGCCACAAAAGAGGCGAAAAGTGGGTTAAGCACGTAGACGAGAGACAACAGGGTGCGCTTAAAATGAAAATAACACCCTGGTTAGGCTGCTAGGGGATGATTGACTAACTTTAAAGGGATAGTTCACTAATACATGAAAATTATCCCGGGATTTGCTCATCCTCAAGCCATCCTAGGTGTGTATGACTTTCTTCATTTAGACGAATGCATTCAGAGTTATATTGAAAATCTCTAGGCTCTTTCAAGCTTTATAATGACAGTGAATGGTGGTCGAGACTTTGAAGCCCAAAGAAGTGCATCCACAGATCATAAAAAGTACTCTACATGGCTCTGGAGGGGTAAATAAAGGCCTTCTAAAGTGAAGTTGATTTAAACCAGCTATTGCCGTATAAACGTGTGTACCAACCCGTTCTCTGAGCTTCTCCTTCAGTAACAGGCTTAAAAGGTTATAAGGGACCCTGAACCACACAGGAGCTCCAACGATGAGCACTTTCTTCAGCCGTGCTGGGAACGCACCCTGCAGAAGGACAGAAAACAGATTTTTCTGATTTATTCGGACATCTAAACCTCCCAAAAAAGCTGTATGTCTGCACAAAAATCTCTCAAGCACACTCCGATAACTCAGCTCTGCTCATACTTTTGAACATGAATAGGCGGCCACCATCAAAACAGGAAAACCACAGACAAATAAAACACAAAAACTCACCTTCAGCAAATTGAGGATCTTTTTGCTGAGGTCCAGTTCAAAGTTAGTGTAGTTGGATCCAGCCATGTCATAAATGAAAACCAGTCCATTTCTCTGAGTCTCAAAACTACAGGAAACAAAGACAGAATTACACAAGTTGCAAATGATGATAATAAGCCATTTTCTGATGTTAAAAACTCTGGTTTCACACAACATCAAACGTTTGGAATAATTAAGATTTTTTATGTTCATGAAAAGTCTCTTCTGAAAATGCTGCATTTATTTGATCAAAGATACAGTAAAAACAGTAATAGTGAAAATTTTACAATTTAAAACAACGTCTAACGTCTATTTTACTATTTATTTACAAGGTAATTTATTCCTGTGATGCAAAACTGAATATTTTTCACAATCATTCCTCCATTCTTCAGTGTCACATGATCCAGAAATCATTCTTATAGACTGATTTGCTGCACAATAAACATTTATTATCAATCCTGAAAACAGTTGTACTGCTTTATATTTTTGAGGAAACCATGATTTATTTATTTTTTCTTTGACGAATAAAAAACAAATGATGACCCCAGACTTTAGAAAGGTAGTGTATATTGGTTACCTCTCCACAGCTCGGTCCAGTAGGTAGAACAGGGCCTGAAGAACCACATGGTTTCCCGTTTTGCTGGGATGGTGCAGTTTGGCCGTGTAGAGGGCAATGGATGCACCAGAAGGGTCCCGGACACCCTGATACCAGAACAGTGTAAAATAATCTCAATCTCAAAAAAAGAACAGTCATGTTTTAATGTTTACACGTTTAGTCGTCTCAAATGCTCACACAACCTCACTTGATTGCATGTTTAATTAATTAATTCAGAATGGAAATCAGAGGCATTTCAGAAATAATTACAGTAGTTTTAAACTTTTAACGAATGAATTAAAAATAATAGAATGCATGAATAAATTAATAAATAACTACATAAATCAATATCCAAAAATACAGTAGTATACTCTTTCAAATACAGTAGTTTTACCCTCTGTTTTTCCACTTTGTACAAATTCTGAAGAGATAAAATAAATGATAAAATAATAAAAAATAAATATCCAAACATACAGTAATAAGCTCTTCCAAATAAATATGGTGGTTTAAATTTTTTTAATCCAATTTTGTGAAAATGTTGAATAATTAAAAAAAAATGATAATGATAAAATAAAACTAATATCTAAATAACTATCACCCAGTCAATAAATGAACAAATAAATAACAGTACAGTAATATGCTCTTCCAAATACATACAGTAGTATTACATTTTTAATCCAACTTGTGCACATTCTAAATAAAAATAAAATAATTATAAAATAAAAAATAAACTGAATGAATATCAATAAAATAAAATGTCAGGACAGTAGTGCTTTTCCAAATGTCCTGTAGTTGTTTTAACTGAACACACGGGGGCAGTACAGAGCGAGTCTCACTGATTCTGAATGATGACTCACTCCAACACATCCCATCAGTAAAGAAACATTATATTTATCTCTGCCATTCAATAAGACAATAAATCTGGTTGATTCGCTTTCAGCTGACCCATTTCCGTATGTGCAAGCATACGGCTTTAGCATTTATTAAATATTTATGTCAATAACATATTTCAATAATCTGATGACTCATGGGATACACAGGACTTATGTGCATCTCTCTTGGTTATAAATACAGACGGCAGGATGTGAGGAGAGGAGACATGAAGATGAGGAGGATCAATGAAGAATCGGATGAACTTTGCCCAATCAGATGTCAGATTGCAGACCCGTTTTAACCAATAGGAGAGCAGTACAAGGCAAAATAAGCTAGAATTAATTTAGCAGATTCTTTGTTGACCTGGTTATAATAACAGGACTGAAATGTGTGAAGTGAAACTGCATCAGTGACTCTACAGCTGAAATTATCGAAGTGGAAATGAAACTTAGCACAGCATTTTTTTTTCATTTGTGAACCGGTAACCTCATTTCCCAGATTTAAAGAACATAAAGATCCCTTACGAAGACACAGCCCTGATATGAAATGAACTTACCAACACAGTGAACTTCCCACTCAGCAGCTCCGAGCGTAACGGCTCCTCGTGAGGCTGCAGTTTGACGATGCCCTCCCTAAGACGGGTCTCCTGTAGAACAACCACATCACCCTTTATTAACAACTTGTCTACTAAATATTACCTTTTTTATTTTTCATTCCATTTTAATTTATATAATTTATTTGAATACTTTCATTCATTCCACGTACACACAAAAGAAAAAACAAGAATAAAGAAAACCAGAAATGTAATTAATTGAAATAAAATTTTTTTTTATAAAATAATTAATAATATGAATGAATATCAGTACTTATATAAATGAATAAATAAAAATAAAATACAAACATAAGAAAATGAAAATAATTGCCACTTAATGGCCACAAAAGTGAAAGTAAATATACATTTTATAGAGCAATTTCTATTAAGTATTTAGTAAATAAGAGTAAAAACCGAAATGTACAGTTTTTATAGAAGTTTCCATTTTTGCAAATCTCTTTTTTCAATTACATTATGACTTTCTTTTTACTCCCATCATACATTAAATAAAAATATATTTCTAAGTTTGAATCACCATGCATTTCATTTTGTATTGCTAACATTCAATTTGCACCATTATTATTTAATGTTAAATAACTTACTTTTGCTCTTTACACTATTGTACATAGCCAAACACTTTGGCAATCCCAATAAAAAAAAAATTGTCAAGCAAATAAACTACATTAACCTTATATTGAAATACTAAAAAGAGAGAGAGAGAGAGAGAGAGAGAGAGAGAGAGAGAGAGAGAATAAGTCAGCATCATTCTTCTGGCGGGTCTGGGCTGATTTTCACTCCTCGTGTCTGGATTACTGATGTCAAGATTAATAGTGCTTGTTTCTGTGAACACAGAAGTCAGCTTATGTTCTGATCACGTCCTCAACTGAACCCAAAAACACAGAGTTCTGAAGAACGAAAGCTTCGATCTGCTGCACACAGACCTGAAAACCTCCCAGACGCCACACAGAAACTACAGTCCAACCCAGACACACAGACAAACAACATTAGACCCAAACCAGATTTACTGACTCATTTCATTCTGAAAATACATCTGAAACAAAACCTGCTCATTTTAAGTTCAGTTTCACCTTATATACAAGTGTCTGTGTCCCTGTAAACTTAAATTGCTTTTAAATTAATAATCATAATTGAAAAAAATTAACCCCTATGAATAGGGCTGTCAATTTAAACAAGGTAATTTAGTGTGGATTAATCATAAAAAACTAATAAATAAATGCCATATGGATATGTTATTGGATTATAAATGACCTCTAATGCCACTTTTATATATTCATTGTCATTAAAAATAAACATAAAAAAATTATTATTCAATTAAAAATGTACCTGAAATTTCAACCCTGTTAATAAAAAATAATAATAAATAGTTTTTTTCCTTTTTGGATATTTCTTTTTAAAGATAGAATATTTTTTCCCTCTTAAAAATATTCTATCCTTTTTAAAGATAGAATATATTTTTTTAAAGCTGTCAGACACACACTCACTCTGTAGCTGTGAAAAAGCTCAATTGCTCGCAAAACATCAAACTTGCGGGCCATCAGAAACTTCACCGCCACGTCCCAGGACAACGGCGAGACACCATGTTGGGACGTCCATTTGTTGATTTCCTCCAAAAACTGCTTTGTGGCCTGAGAAAGAAAGAGATCAATGTTAAGTCTGGCATTACTATGGGACATATTGGTCAAATGTTTTTTCCCCAACATGCAAAATCAACATCTGCCACCAGAATGTGGGTAGATTTTGTGCCGCGGTAAGTTCATAGTCTGAGACGCAGAGACCTGCACTAGTGCGTGTCTGTCAGGCGGCTTCGAGGAGGTTTACATCCGGGATTTACGAAAGATTTACAGCCAAAATACTGTGTTCCAGCCATTTCCTGAGAACTATAAACACTCACATACAAACAAGATCATAAGAGAGCGAGGTAGGAGACATGGAAAAAAAACTGAATGATGTTAGGATCTGAAAAGCACAGAAGATCCAGATGGAGAACCGAGAGGCATTTCCATCAGACTTTGCTCGTCTCATATCAAACACAGTGACGAAATCAAGCGAAACTGCATTCTCTACAGAAGAAAACCGATGCAAAAATCACATGACAGCAACTTCAGGTTGTCTCAGAACTGATTTTCATATGCTTGCAATGCATTCTGGGAGACTACGCCTCCACTCGACTGCAGTATCTCAAAAGAAATGCCTCACATGGCACCAGCGTCTTCACTCCTGAAACTATTCTTCAATCTGTGCAAATAAAGCTGCACCATTCATTTGCCCTGAAAGCCAAAAATAATACAAAAAATAAGCTTGTTCTCTCTCCAGAGGTTCCAGTCCACCGCTTGCACAACGCTGTATCCTTAAAAGGACAGATAAGCAGCATATCATGCCAGACAGGCCTGAACTCTGCAGAATTCACCGCGGTGAACTGTGCTGTTCCACAGGCCTCGGATTAATCTCCTAAAAAAGTTTTTGCTCATGGCCTGTCTACGAACTCTGAATATCATGCATATAAAAATGTCTTTCTTTGGTTTCACTACACATTTGAGGTCTTTACCTTGATGTCTCACTGACATTGAGATTCAGATTTGCACCTCAAGACAATTAAGGAACTCATTCAAGCATCACAACCGACTGCAAACATGTTTGATGGGGTGTGTAAACTTTTAAAGAAGGTAACTTGTGTATATATTTTGTCTTATAGAATATATGTGAAGATATCAAATAAATAAATATTATATTTGTGATATCAATGTCTATTTTAAAATAAGACATTTTTATAAAAAGTGATCCATGTTCATCATCATCAAATCTATATATATTTTTTTATGGGCAGTAATTAGATGAAAAAATTAAGATCCATTTAATAAAATATTTATAAATAAAAATAATATAAAAACTAAATAAGACTTTTGATATCTAGCAAAAAGAAAAATCATCTTTTAAGGGCAGTACTAGAAATATATTTTTTAAACAGATCTTACAAAAATAATTTGTAGACTTTAATTCCCATAAAAGCATATACATACACCATATTTTTAATAATAATATTAATCATTATTATTACGATTATAATAATTTTGGGGTGGCTTAAGAAAAAAAATCACAACTTTTATATTTAGTTTTTCCTGATTTTGTGAGGGTATCCTTTAAAAGATTAACCATGGTTTTACTACCTGTAGTCACGTTTAGTTTACTTCTATTATACATTTGTGTGCTACTTGTTTATTGTAAATGAAATTTATTATGTAATTGTAGCAAATTAGCTTTGGCAACAAGCACTATGGTACATGCATGGGATGACTGTTGTTTCATTTTCATCTATGTTTATTGTATCTGTCCGTAACAAATAAAACATTAAATACATAAATACAAATAAAACCAAAAAACATGGTTATTAGAGCAAAACAACGAGAACCACAAATTAACCATGGTTTTGACACTCTTCCATGGTTTTTACCATGGAATCTCTATTGAAATTGTGGTTATACAAATGGCAATCAATTTCCCAAAAACATGGTTACATGACTTTTACTATAGTAAAACCATGGTTATTTTTTAAACCGTCACCACTCCTCTCTACTTTGGCATCAGTCATCTCTTAACAGGAAGAAAACCACGTCATGAACTGAACCCACATCTCCTCTTTCTCTCTGCTTCTGCATTCCCTGCATGAGCTCCTCCAGTGGAAATGCTTTTAGCAGCTCATGTCCCTCAGGACCTTGGAGCACCAGACACAGCCTGTCCCACATCTAATCACTCGCTCACATTTGTCCAGCAGGATCCAGCAGCCCCCATAAGACCTCGGAGGCAAGACCCCGGAGTGTCATTCACTCACTCAGCTGGGATTCCTGAGCATTAGCAGATGCAGAGACCGGCGATAAGACACTGACTGCTGACCGGCGGATGGATGAATGAATGAATGGACGGACGGACGACTGGGGGTTTATTTAAATGAGATTTCACAGCAGGACGGAGGACACAGAGAGGCCTTGTTTAAGAAATCAACACTTTCCCCGCTTATTAAAACAGGTTACTGAGACTTAATGAGTCATTCATTACATTTTAGTAAAAACAAAACCATTCAAAGATTTGCACGACTTTAAACTACACACGCATTCTGAAAGTGAACTATAAATAAAAAGCAGACTTATATAATGACCATTTCCTGTGTATAGTACAAAACTGTTTTTCCCACCACACTGCTTCATAAACACAGGTTTGAAACAAGCATTCGTGCGATTAAATCTTAAAGGCATTTTTGAGTGTTTTCGGTTTAGGTTCAAGGAATATTTCGATACGGTGATTTACTCTAGGGGTTGCCAATATGGCCTCAAAATTATATAACGATATTTGAAGACTATTTGTGATAACGGTATTTATGGCGATATAGAAGAAAAAAATAAAATCATAGGCAGCAGTATTTATTAGTGCAAACAAAATGAAGGGCATTCTCAATCCTTTTCCTATGAGCTACTGTCATCGATGACAGAATACCTAATGTGAAGTGTAAATCTATTGTCATAAAGTGGCGGCATCAGCAGTGTGTTCGACTTGAAGCAGACCGATCGTGGGACAGGGCCGTAGCTGGAGTTTGCGGGGTTCCTGTGGAGGTTTTATTATTATTTGTTATAGTTTAGAAATTGGTAATAAAATGACAAGAACTCAAGAGTCAAACTGTGTCAGAACAAATTCCTCTTGATAGATAACTTTGATAGAAAAATATGTACCGTAATGGAATCAACCAAAACTTCAGATAACTGTCAGTATGACAATATTTACACAACTATCCATACTCTGTTGAACAATTACCAATTAATGCTTAATTTTCAGTTCAGTCTGTGGTGTGAAAAGGTTGCAGTAGCAATTAAAGTAAAAAACACTTAAGCGAAACATGGTCAGGTCCCTAATTTAATATATATATATATATATATATATTTATAAATTTTACTGGTAGTCTACAGTAGAGGAATTTTTGGTATAATATTTCACAGTTCGCTGTATTTTGCTATACTCACTTAAATGGACTAGTGTCCTGCACCCACCAGTAAAATAATATAATCATTATTATATCAGATTTATTGTTTGAATGTGGATCAATTCTTGTTAAAACTACAAAGTAATTCAATCAAGAGCAGTGAGTGATTTACTTTCATTTTCATACATTAAAGACACTGACAACAGAGCTAGTAAATTAGGAGCGGTCACTTTAAGAGACAGTGCATCCATTATAATGATACACATCCGATTTTTTTTCCAGCTCTTTACTTTCACTTAAGACATAAGCACAGACTTTTCGAACACACTTTCCAAGACAGGTATTTTGACATATTTTGTATGTATTTGTTGTCGGTACAAAAGCAAGAAGACGTTGAGACGCGTCTCTGCGTGCGCCCTGAACACCAGAACACTGCAGTGCTGAATTGAGCTCTTTCACATCCTTTTCTGTTTGTTTAAAACTGCGATTTGTCATTTCAAAAGGTCGCATATGTGACCATTTTAAGGGCTGTAGACGTGGCTCTCTGCTTGCAGACTGTACTGATATCGTAATATGACACTTTTTTATCATTTAAAAATGTATACCGGTATTATCGTGGATGGTATGATATGGCACACACCCCTAACACACTATGATGTTAACCCAAACACACCTGGTTTTCTTTTAAGTAAAACAAAAGGTGAATTTTTAAAGAATATCTTGGTCAGTGTTTTCAATATAATTCACGTATTTTAATATAACTTATAGCTGCAGCCCTTAAGTTTTGCCTCTTTGTCGCCATCTCTGTTTGAAAGCCTGCAATTGCAGCGGTGTACAGAATTATCTTCCTTTGCGTGGTTGTGCTCCGGCACAGACGAATCTAATGTTTTGAGGAGTATGTGTGTAACAGTGGCAGTCAGTAACCGCACCGGTGTGGATATGTACTTCGCAATCACATATTCTAGCCTACGTCTTGGAGTATATGACCTGTGTAATCCCAGGCTATCTGTAATCAGAGGCCCATTTAAAACCTGAATTTATTTTAATTTAATTCACATGCATTTCATAAACACAAAATCCGCCATCAAACTGATACATTTAATTCTAGCTGCTGTGAAAAAAAGGCTATAAACGATCCGCCAGCTGGAGGATCCTAACATGTGATAGTTTAGTAGCCAGAACAACTTATTTATGATTACAGACGTGGCGTTATGATGCAGCAGCATGCTTGAATTTACCGCGAAAACCTACCCGTACCACTCAAATTAGAAAACAATTTTATAACATAAACGTTGTGAAATCGGGCTAAAGTAAGGTGATCGTTTTAACACTGTCTGGTTATGCACTTGCTCAAATATTAATTTCGGGTAATTAAAAAAAAAAAAAAGAAACATTTTGAAAATGACTGCAGCTATAAATAAAACAAAAATGGCACCATACTACAAGTCTTCTAAAGTGATAGAGCTTTGTTTGAGGAACAGACTGAAATGTAGTCATTATTTGGGTCAGTCCTTTTTTTTTTACTTATTAAAATAAAAAAATAGAGCTAAAAGTAAATTAAGAAAAATGTAAATAAAGTGTAATAAAAAGTATAAAGTAAAATAAAAATAAATAAAGTCAATTTTTTTTTGCATTTGGCAGAGACTTTTATCCAAAGAAGCGTACACTGCACTGAAGGCATAAATTTGTATCGGTTTATCATGTTAATTTGACCGGGATTCGAACCCATTATCCTGATGTCGCGAGCACCATTATCTACCATTTGAGCTTAGGAAAGCACAAAAACTTTTATTTTGTTAAAATATTAAAATGTTTTAAAATGTTAAACGTATAATGCGGTTTATAACATATAGCATATATTACATTTAATATTAATATTTAGGTTACGCTGACAGGTATTAATTTTAAGTTTTTTTCCTGGCTGATGTTTTTAATATTTTTATTTCATATGTTTGTCTGCATTTTAATAAAAATCGTACGCATAATTTGACCCCACTCAATAATAATAATAAAAACTCTGTTAATTAGGTACGTTAGTCTGAAATAAAGTTGACCATGGTAAACCATTGCAAATTTTTTTTAATCAACTGGACGGTGTCGCCGCGTTGCTTCGGTGTTCACCGGATTGTGACGGTATTTCATACCTGCTCCTCCTCAGCGCTCAGGCGGCCGGCCATCCTCTGCTCTCCCCGCTGGAGAATCTGATTAAAGCTCACACGGCTGTTGAAGACTGTAGAAATCAGACTGGAGTCAGCGTTTTTTTAGGCCTGTAAGGCTAGCCGCAGCAGCAGCGCGAGACTCGCGCCGTTTTCAGCCCGCCACTTCAGCACGGCACGCGACACAGCGGCGTGTTCATGATCCGCTCCGGGTTCGGTTGGATCCACATATATATATATTTTTACACACATACATTAATGGTGCTCCAGCGGAGCTTCGGTCCGCCCGCCTGTATGACGGAGGGAGAAATTCATCACGGTGCTCCGTCGAAACTCGTCGAAGGCCGGTTAGTTTGTTTGGATATTACGCTATTAAATTAAACGATCGGCTCGGCGTCATCCGGGAGCTTTAAGACGCTTATAACACGAGAAGGCGAGTGAAGATCAGACGGTCCTGAGGAGCAGCAGCAGCAGTGAAAGATGAAAGATGACGCCCCCTCTACAGGACACAATGGAGAACTGCAAACTGAACGACGCTCCTCCTCTCCATTCATAAAAACCTTGAAGAGTCCGCTTCATTGTACAGAATCGGTTCGTTTGGACGGCTCCTTTCAGTGAAACTGTTTTTTTTTTTGTATTTCCTTTCAAATAGTCGGGTGTTTTGTTTTTATTTATGAATGACCTCCCCAACTCAATCCGAGCAGCTGAGTCCTTAGCCATCTTCAAGAATCGGCTTAAAACACATCTCTTCCATCTTTATTTGACCCTCTAACTTTAACACTCACTATTCTAATTATATTCTTAAAAAAATATAAATACCTTTCTATTCTTTTTGTATTGTATTTTCTTTTAATTTATTATGTAATTGTGTGTGTGTGTGTGTGTGTGTAAAGACCTCGAACACTAGCTTGCTCTATTTTTTATTCTGTTTTCTTTTTATTTATTATATTACTTAAAAGCCCATGCTACGTGAACTGTGTTAACCTAACTTAGACTTGTTATAGCACTTATATAACATTGCTCTTTTTGATTGCTTCCACTGTCCTCATCTGTAAGTCGCTTTGGATAAAAGCGTCTGCTAAATGAATAAATGTAAATGTAAATATTTAAGTATTTAGATGAGTTCCTGTGCGCCAAATTACGTGTTTTTTTTGTTTGTTTTTTTTGTGAAAATTGTTGTTGCAATTTTGTGATTCCAAGTGAGCTGAGTGATTTTGAAATCACTTTCAAATATTTTAGAACGATTCATTCGCGAATCAGACGTCACACACACACACACACACACACACACACACACACACACACACATACACACACCTAGTTATGTAAATTATGACATATTCTTCTAATGTTTTAATAAGTAACAATGTAAATTTTCAAATTGTGCTTAAATGTATATATATTGGGACCTACAAAATGTAAAACATTTAGCTTATTTTTGTGTTTAATTTTGTTCCTAAACTACAGCTAAATCTAGATGATAGCAATATTTGATGTCAGTATTTTATCATTGTGGGCGCAAAGGTTTAAAAATATCACTGTTTAAACCTGACGCAAGAAACTGAGCAACAACAAAGAACTTCCTGTGGGCGGGTTTCCCGCGGAATTGGTCTAACATTGTTGCCGCGGGTTGAAGCGACCCTAGTAATGTGATATTTAGCCCATGAAATGCCTATTTTACCGGGGAAGCCTACTCGAAAGAGATTGTGCTAGTTTTGAGTATCAATTGGCCATGTTTTGTTGTGAAAACCTGGCAACCCTGGCTTGAATGATTGACACGAGAGTATGATGATATGGTGCAGGAAAAATGCACACAAGTTCTTTTACTTTCAGAGAATAAAGTCACACTCACAGTGAACCGTCGTAGTCCCAACTAAACTACAAACTCAAAAACAGTCAGGCAAAACAGGATTTGAGAAGCAGGGATTCAAGACCGTCTCAAAAATTAGACAGGACTTTTGGCATACTATATGTTTTGAATAGGCCTAGGCTGTTGACACACTTTATTGATTGACAGGTCTTACTCAATGTCGGTCATGAGTGATCCGGGAAGGCTGTTCTAGGCTAACAGGTGCTGCGAGTTCCTGGAAAGCAGCTACTGACTAATAACAAAACTCTCAGATTACGCTCTGGTTTTCTGAAGGAAGTGACCTAGTGGTTGCAAATCAACCAAAGCAGCCTCTCTATAACCTCCTGCACATATGTGTCTGAGGTGTTTGACATTCAGCCAGAGGAGATGTTGATGATGCCAGCATTTCCTTTTCAAAGATAAAGACTCAGTGCTGTTGCAATGATGCCAATAGAGATGAGACATTATTTAGTATTTAAAACCCTTTTTGTTATTATTCTTGATTTAAGACGTTTGTGTGTGTATATATAAACGTTTTTAGAATGTTTATATTATATACTTTAATTACATTATTAAATAATAATTGTGTGAGTGTGTGTGTATATATATACATATATATATATATATATATATATATGCGCGTGTGTGGGTGTGATATAAACTGACATTCAGAAGTTGGTTGGAAAAGTTATTTGATGTTTTTGAAAAAAATCTTATGTTCACAAAGTCTGTATTTATTTGATTAGAAACAAGTATATTGTGAAAAATTTTCACCATATAAAAGAACCATTTTCTATCTGTATATTTTAAAATGTAATTCATTCCTGTGACAAAAAGCTGAATTTTCAGCATTACTCCAGTCTTCAGTGTCACATGATCCTGCAGAAATTATTCTAATATGATTTGATGCTCAAGAAACATTTCTCATTAGAATCAAGTCAAAAACAGTTGTGCTGCCTAGTATTTTGTGGAAATCATACTTTTTTCATTATTCTTCGATGAATGGAAAGTTCAAAAACGTACAAATTTGGGGCAGTCATTTTTGATTAATTGAATGTTTCCTTGTTAAATAAAAGTATACTTAAAAGAACACAATTTAACAGAACCTTTATTTTATTTTTTATAATAATGATTGATAATAATAATAGTAATAAAATGTGCTGACGTCAAACTTTCATCAATGTGTATTTGTAACCAATAAAATTTTAGACGTTCAAAAATATTTTAGACAAAGGGGTTAACAATACAGACAGTAAAACTTTATTGAGGTCATAACACACACACACACACACACACACACACAAATACTTATAAGCTTCTTCACCAGCTGAATCTTAATGATCAATTTCCACAGAAAAGATTGAATTAAAAAGCTATATATAAAATCCAGTGAAGATGCATGACTAAACAGAGTAGCTGAATTCAGCAGAGCATTAGGGTTTACTATCATTTATACCTATATGCTTCCTAAAATAATATCTGCAAACAAAGCAGAAATAGATTCATTTTTGCGGTTACAGAAATAGGTTTAGAGTTACTTAGAACTGAATTGTGATTTTAAATATAGCAGTTAAAAACCCATTGACATAAGTGTTCTCCTGAAATGAGATCATCCTCACAGTCATGCACAGGCTTGAAAAAAGTGCTCTCTAAAAGAGATACTCAGGCCTCCATGATCTCTTTCTGAGCGCTGTGAGAGTTCTCCAGCTGTGCCTCTGGCGTGGACAGATGTTCCAGTTCATATCGGCCGTTTTGGTCAGCCGGACGAACTTCTGTAGAGGTTTTCTTGTGCTCCAGGATCTGCTGAAGCTGATGGCTGGCATAATCAGGCTTGCTGGTGAGGGGACACTGTGGCACCTCGATGCCCAAGATATCTGCCACCATATAGGGTCTGAGCCAGCCGACCAACGGCGTGCTGCCAGGGGTGTAGTGGGTCTCCTTGTGGTAGAAAAGAAGCCCGTCCACCTAGAAGAGAGGAACACATTTTGAGTTCAGCTATACCAGGGCTAAAACCAGTAGTATGAGTGTTTCACAATGAATTTTAATTGTGCCTGTAAATAAAATTATCAAGCCCTGAATACCACTAAAATATCATACAGTCATGGCCAAAAATATCGGCACTCTTAGTAAATATGAACAAAGAAGGCTGTGAAAATGAATCTGCATTGTTAATTCTTCTGATATTTTAATTAAAAATTCACAAAAATGTATCCTTTCATTGGATAATAAGAATTTAAAATGGGGGAAATATCATTATGAAATAAAGGTTTTTCTCAAATACTCGTTAGATACAATTATTGGCACCTGTATAAATTCTTATGAGTAAAATATCTCTGAAGTATATTCCCATTCATATTCACAATTTTGAGCACTCCAGTGTGAATATAAACATGAAATTATCCAGCCAGGGTTCCTGTTTCACAGAAATATAAAGTGGAGGGAAAACAAAGCCCAAATTCTCTTAATCATCCATCAAAATAAGAAAAACCAAAGAATATATTTCTGATGTGCAGCAAAAGATAACTGAGCTTCATAAATAAGTCAAATGGCTCTAAGAAAAGAGCTAGAGCAGTGAAAATTCCCATTTCCACCATCAGGGCAATAATTAAGAATTTACAATCAACATAAAATGTTACGAAACTGCTTGGAAGAGGACGTGTGTCTATATCGTCCTAATGCATGGTGAGGAGGTCAGTTTGAGTGGCTAAAGACTCTCCAAGGATCACAGCTGGAGAATTGCAGAAAATAGTTGAGTTTCTGGTTCAGAAAACCTTTAAAAAAATTGTCAAACAGACCCTACATCAACACATGTTGTTTGGGAGGAAGACATGACTGGAACTTAAAATGGGACTGGCTTCTATGGTGAAATTTTAGATACATGGCATCTTTGATTATATCAAATACCAACAGATAAAATTCAAAAAGTGACTGACTCTGTTAGAAATCTTATAATGGGCCATGTTTAGATCTTCCGACGGTACAATAATCCAAACACAAACCTCAAAAACACAGAAATGGGTCACTGAGCTCAAAACCAAGCTTCTGCTACAGCCATTCCAGTCCTCTGACCTGAACCCTACAGAACATGAGAGGAGTGAACTGAAGAGGAGAAGCTGGGAATCTAAAGGGTCTGGAGTGATTCTGGATGAAGGAATGGTCTCTGATCTCTTGTCAGGTGTTCTGTAACCCCATCAGGCATTATAGGAGAACATTTAGAGCTGTTAAACTGTCAAATGAAGGTTTAAAAAGTATTGAATAAACGCCGGGGGCCGTTAATTGTGGCCAGTGTGTATTAGAGAAAAACCTTAATTTCATAATTATATTTTCGCCCATTTTAAATTCTTATTATGTGATGAAAGGATACATTTTTTTTTATTTTTTTAAATAAAAGATCAAAAGGATTAATAGTTTTCACAGCCTTCTTTGATCATATTTACCAGGGGTGCCGATACTTTTGGCCATGACTGTAAATAATTAGCTCAGTCAATGTTAATTTATAGACTTAGCATGTCAAATAATGGTGGTTCTTACTGTAAAGTTGTACTCATGTGCAAGAGCAGTCTGGATGGACTCTGTCAAACAGCTGATGCTGTTCAGACTCACAAACCGGAACTGCCGAGACAAAACAGAGCATGAACCAAGTGCTTCAGCTCAAAGTTCAGCCTTGTTCACACACACACACACACACACACACACACACACACACAGATGCAGTTACTGCTCACTTACAGGATTAATCCTGGATATTTCAGAAAGACCTTCGACCTCTTCCACTTTAGACTGCAACCAGTAGAAACGGAACTCTGTCTGTAAAAACAGGTTGCTTTTCATTGGGACTAGAATTTGAATACAGAACCATTTATGAAAATTCATTCCACATGCAAAGTTTTTAGCCAGAACTGCGGTCCTTTACATAGACTAACAATCAGAAGTTGTTTCTGTGATGCACAGCTGAAATCGTTCTAATATACTGGTTTGGTGTTCAAGAAACATTTATTATTAATACTAGTTTTGAAAAATTGTTGTGCTGCTTAATACGTTGCTGGAAACTGATACTTTTTCAGGATTCTTTGAGGATAAGAAAGTTCAAAAACATCTTTTGTAACATTATAAATGTATTTTTTGTTACTTTTAACCAATTGAATGTCTCCTTGCTGAATAAAAGTATTCACTTTCTTCAAAAAAAAAAACTAAAAAAACAAAAGATTGACCCAAATTGAACAGCAGCAGTCACATCTTAAAACCAAATTCAGGATTGTTTTGGTGCAACAAACATAAGTGCACTACAGAGAAATTAATTCTATAACATGGTGCGAAAGTGTAGAATATGTCACTTAAGTTTATATAGATATCATTAGAGGAAATGAGGACTCACTGAGCAGTCATACACAGGATGTCCCCTCCAGCACATGACATCCAGGATGTAGTATGTTCTGTCCACATCACTGTAGATGCAGTCCAGGATGGTGTAATCTATATAAAACATATGTGTCCCTCATTTTCCAGAATAGTTCAGAACTGCAGTACTCTGGCACACTCTAGTGTAGTCAATCTGTAGGATGCTGCAGACCTTTTCCTGCTGCAGAGTTGTGTCTGTTGCCACCAGGGATAAGAGAAGGGAATCGATTGACACAGTAGCCACTCTTGGTGTAAGATGACGTGGATCCCTGAAGATAAAATCATAAACATGAAAATTAAACAAAAAATGCGGAATCATTTACATATAAGTCTTGGGTTGTTAAGATGTTTTAAAGTTTTTGAAAGAAACTTTTCCTCACAAAGCGTGCATTCATTCGATCAAAAATACAGTAAAACTGTAATATGTTATTACAGTTTAAATAAATATTTTGTATTTGAACGTATTTTAAAAAGTAATTTATTCCTCCAGTCTGCAGCGTCACATGATCCTTCGGAAATCAATCTTATATGGTGATTTGCTGCTCTAGAAACATTTCTGATGATCAACACTGTTGAAATTAGTTGTGCTGCTTACTATTTTTGTGGAAAACTGTGCTACATTTATTTCAGGAATGTTTGATGAATAAAAAGTGAAAGAGAACTTGAAATAGACGTCTTTTAACATTATAAAAGATTTTGATGAGACTTTTGCTCAATTTAATGCATCCTTTCTGAATAAAAGTATCTTTTCTTTTTGTTAAATTTCTAAACCCAAACTTTTGAGCGTTAGAATATGTCTGGTCTCATGATATTTTATGACGGATGGAAAAAGATCCAAACCTTGGAGGCAACAACGAGGGAACGCTTCCCAACTGGACAAACCACCATCAGCCAATCAGAGCCCAGATCTGCAGGGACATCCACTAACCATTCTGACAGCATCAGCTAGAGAAAAGAAATGAAAGTGAAGTGGGAAAAAAAATCAGAAATCAGAAACACAAGAAATATAAAATAGATCAGAAATATAAAATACAACTTTTTTGTTTCCAGACTGCATTATAATGCATCACTTTTAATATAAAATATTTACATAAGTAAATACAAAGCACCAACCACCAGAACAGTTTTTCCCCACAGGCTACTCAGCCTGAACAATTAAAACTTTCATAACTATCACCGTGCATCATATCTGAAACATTTATACAAATAATCTGAAAATGTATATTTGTAAACTAAATAAACTGTATATTTCATGTAAACAACTATATCAGTCAATGTGTTTTTAAGCACCTGGTTAGCATAATGCTTCGGTAGCTTTTTCCTCTGCTCGATCTCCATCCCTTCTTCATCAGCGCTGTTCTCCAGCTGCCTCGGATTCTTCTTCTCTTCGTCTTCCTCATCCTCGCTGTC
The DNA here is from genome assembly GCF_003368295.1 of Carassius auratus. Classification (NCBI taxonomy): domain Eukaryota; kingdom Metazoa; phylum Chordata; class Actinopteri; order Cypriniformes; family Cyprinidae; genus Carassius; species Carassius auratus. The sequence goes on along the minus strand of NW_020525577.1, from coordinate 185,452 downwards.
AGCTCCCGTCCAGTCTCCATCAGCCAGCCGACGGGCGTGATTCACGTAGTTTAGCCTCTTTCTGCCAACATAATGTATTCTATCAGTGGCAGTGCATCAAAATAACGTGCTGTAGGTGGTTGATAAGCAGCTGTTCTTGTGTTCTGGGGGTTGTATAGAGTTAACTCACTCTTTCTGCAGCTCCAGGAACCTCCTGCGGCGTTCACTCTGCTCCAGGATGCTGTATTTGCTCTTGTACTGGGCCAGGCGTGGATGGGGAGCAGAAGTGCTGTTTGGTTCTCTGGATACAGAGAAGCTGGAGGAGAGAGCCTGGGTCAGAGCCTCCATGATGGACCTGTGACAACACACAAAAGTGTTCACATCATCTTAAGACACCTAAATGCAATAAAAGGGTCTCTTATGTCTTTAAGGCCAATGAGGTGTTTCAAAAGCAACAGAAATCATTTAAAATCACACATGGAAAAACACAATCAAACACGTACAGATGAACCAACCGCAGGCAGAGAGTGACGGCAAACACGTGATCACGATCCCATCAGAGCTGCTCTTAAAACACTTTACCTGTGATTTAAAAGAGCAATAAAAACACAAACGGAATGGAAAAATCAAAACAGCGAAATGCGCAAACACCTACTTCTGCAGAGAAACGTTGGAACGCAATGGCGCGCTGACGTCATCAAGCCTTGCCACGGCCGACCAAAATTCATTAAAAAAAACATTTAATCGATCGTTCATCTCAAAATTATTTTACTGTGGTTAAAGGCCGTTCGATTTACTTATAATTCGGTTAAAATATACATAACTATAAAAATATGCTGTATCAATTCATCAGTTCTAAAGCAAAATAAAAGCATTGCGAAAAAGAAGAAATAGAGTTTGTAAGGAAGACTAGAAGTCCATGTGTTGTCTATAATTGCTCTAAATAATATTTCTCATATTTTTAACTGTTTATTTCTGTCGTTTCTCAGAAAGAAACGAATGGCGATATCATGTGGTATCTGTTACTTTTCTCATCGCTGATCAGGATAGACCCATAATATAAATACCTAGACGCCTCATTGGCCGCTTTTGAGTAGTGATGGGAAGTTCGGATCATTTAACCGACTCGGACTTTTGAGTCTCGTTCAGCAAAATGAACGAATCTTTTTTCGAGTCATTTCGTTCATTTCGTTCATTTTAGCAAAATGTTATTAAAATATTAAGTGCTACCCCCAACACATATATTACTTACGCAAACGTTGATCACACTACAAACAATACAAAACTAAAATGCTATAAGATACAGAAAAAAATATTCGTTCTTTACCTGGGTCTTCAGTCTGTGATTAGCTCATCGCACCTCTTATCTGACAAGAAAGGTGTGTTCGACATCGACTGCGGCTGGATGCAACCGATCGGCGAGAGTAGCCGCGTGCAGGTGGGGAGGAGCTGCAAACGGAGATATGAAGCCGGACACGTTGTGGCTCCCGTAGTTTGCTGCAATTACGTCAGTCATGGCAGATCAGGTGGCGATTGCTTACTTGATCGCGTTTAAATGTGTGTATAAGTGGTGTTTTGGAAAAAGAAAAAAAAAGAAAAAGAAAAAAAAAAGTGGTGTTTTGGAAGGGTGCCTTCCAAAACAAGATACCATATTGGATATATACTTTATCAGTATGACATGGGTGTTTCTGCTTATTCAAAATGATAAAAGTAACCTATAAAAAAATTCCCTGGTGGGTATGTGTTTTTTAAGAAGGTTTCAGCAACAAGATTTACAGTGCCCTCCTGCTGATCTTTTTAACATTTTAAACATAACACCACTGATTTTCATATACAGAAAAGCACAATTCTGTTGGATTTATATTGTGATTTAGACCAACTATTTGAAAGTGAACAGAATGTTGTCAAGTTGTTAAGTTGAAGTTACAGCAAGTTGTTAGCAGTTTGCTAACCACATGCAGGTGAAGTATAAACACAGCAAAATAAACTAGAGAATATGAAGAAACCAAACAAATGGAGGAACATAATGTATTATGTATCATTTGTATAGGAGCATACATTTATGACCACATTAGATTGTATGCTTTTTAGATTAACATTTTAGTTCTTAAAAATGCTCATTTGAATAGGTTATGCTGCTGAATACTGTAAAAGGTCTGTATAAAAAAGAAAGTCATGCAAAATAAACATACACAAACTTTATATTAACAATAAAGTAAATACAGTAAAACAATATTTAATAAATATGATTTATAAGATGAAGACGACTTAAAAACGTATTGAACTGTTTTAAAAGTCCATGTGAGAATTTCTGAAACTGAAGCCGACTCGCAATAAACTTGAAACGCACGTCATCGGTGTCATCAGTGAATCCAGCCAATCGTGGATCAGTTGTGTCGTCATCAGAACCTGTGCAGCCGCTCTTCAGAAGCTGCGCTGGCTGAGTTCTCCGGTGTTCTGTCGATTTGTCCTACGCTGTCAGATTTTCCTACCTCCCACCAAAACAGTGGGTAGTATAATTCCACAACGAAAATTCTACTGTAAAGTTATGGTTTATTAACGTCTACACCTACCACAACCCTAATCATACCATTACAGTACTGCAAATACAGTAATTATGTGTTATATTCGCGGTTGTAGCTAAAAGGGATACAGTTACAGGAAACCAACAATAAATATTATTAATATTATTAATTATTAATATTATTATTATTATTAATAATAATTATTAATATTATAAATTTTATTAAAGTCTACACCTACCCCAGCCCTAAACCTACCCTTACAGTAATGCATTAAATATCGTTGTTTAGCATGAGAGAAAGGACGCGATATTGATGTGCGCGTGCGCAGTAAACCCGCGTAGGAAAATCTGACAGGGTAGGATAAAATGTCAGGACACCGGCTACTCTCGAATCGCTCTCGTGGTACTTTGACGGCACACGTCACAGTCACGTGGCGTCAGCGCTGTATCAAGTCGGACAAAATTTCTAATTTCTAACCGGCATGCACGGCAAGTCAGCCGACGATCGGTTTGCGCAAAACTGCATGAAGTCGAACAAGCCTTTTGTTACTGTTTGTTGAGGATCTGTGATTTGTTATTATTTTATAAATAAATAAAACCCTGTTATAAATAAAATTTGGATTAATTTGTCTTCTTGACTGTCTATCGGTAAATAAACACTAGGCTATATAATAATATAATATTCCAAGCTTACAATAAAAAGTATTTATAGACTAGTTTGTTCATTTTTACTCCAATTTTGAGTTTGCTGGTATAATAATTGCTTTTCCTAGGCAGACTTGACATATTGGTGTAATATATGTATAAGGAGATTGCTCAAAAAAGGACATAATGTCATACATTTAAAGCAAATAACATTTTGAATTTGAATTATTAATGTTAGTTTAAAAAATTAAGGTTATGATAACTTCAGCTTCAACAGTTTTAACCCAGCTCAGAGTGAGGAGTTTCAGATCCTGGTGCGCTGCCAGTGCAGGGGCCATGTTTTGGGAATACTTTGACGAGAGGTTAAGTTTGAGGCCTTCTGCTACCTCTTCTAAGACCTCAGATGCTATGATGGAGATGCGGGCCAACCTTGCAGAGCCACTCTTACCCCGCACATAAGACCCTCTGGCTTGGTGGAGGAGATGTTCACCAGTATACAAAAGCCTTTCTGAAGTCACAAAGACAAGACTTTGCATTGTGGCCACATCCGTTCCATCTGAAATTTATTTTTTCTAAAACTGGGCAGATTATCTCAGATAGAAGAACTCACAGACTCAGCCCATCCAAGGTCAGGGAGCTTGTTTTTTTTGATATAATGCAAACATGCCATAAAGCAGGTCCTAAAAATATAGCCACAGTGTGTTATTTATTTTAAACCTTATTTATTTTTATTTATTTAGAAAAAGACTAGCTTGTTGTGCAATATTTTTGTTGTTGTGATTTTAAAGGTAATTTGTTATTGTTATAAGGCTCCGTAGCTTTAGTATCTCTTAATTTTCATTTATTTTTAATTCAAATGGTTTAAAATTATTTTGGGAACAGTTATCCTCTTTGATATAAAGTTTTTATTTTGGCACAAAAGTGTTATTTATTTTGAAACACATTCATTTAAAATTATTATGTAAAAAAAAGCAAAGCTTGTTGTGCAATATTTAGTTTTTCTTTTTTTTATATTGTACTTTTAAAGTTCATTTGTTAAGGTTATTAGACCCTGTGGCTTTATTATCTTTTAATTTTCATTTAATTTTTAATTATTTACATTTTTATTATTTTTATTTATTTTGGAATAGTTGTCCTCTTTGTTACAGCTTTTCTGGCACAAAAATAAACAATAAACAACAATTCAAAAGTATGTACAGTGTTTTTAATGTTTATAAAGTGTCATATGTTACAAAAGTATGGTTTACACAGACAATCTGATTTAATAACTGCACAACTAAACAAAAACAAACAAACAAACAGACATTTTAAGCATAACCAACTCTTTATTTCCACATTCAGTGTTATGGAAAAGTACCACCATGACAGAAATTAAAAGCAACAATTTGAAACCAGAAATGCATCACGTTACTGTAAGAGTAAATAATACTACTAATAAATGAGTACTACGCACCCATTTTGTAAGGAAAGTTGTAAATTAACTAATTACTCTAGCCAATGTTGTCACATCACGGGACAAAAGAACGAAAAACCCGAAGAACCTGCATTCTCTGCATTCTTTTACTGTCTATGGTTTTAGCGTATGGGTCTGTCACGTGATTAAGGAATGACTCGACCCGAAGACTCATGAGATGAACTAATCAATTCTCTTTCCGGCTCATATTGCATTGGGTAAGCGTATTGGGCTGTCACGTGATTAAGGAACGAGTCAAAAACATCTCGGTTACGTATGTAACCTTGGTTCCCTGAATAGGGAACGAGATGCTGCGGTGACGTCACCACATATGGGAACACCTCCGGTGTGACGAATGTCTGAAGCCCAATACCATCCCGCCAATCCTATTGGCCAAATGGCGCATAGCACCACTCTACGCATGCGCACGCATGATATACCTGGGTGCAGCGCGCCATTTCGCTCAGATTTCATGACTGAAGATGAAGAAGTTATCAAGGTACGGAACGGCCAGAACCGCAGCATCTCGTTCCCTATTCAGGGAACCAAGGTTACATACGTAACCGAGATGTTCCCTATCATAGGTCACTTCGATGCTGCGGTGACGTCACCACATATGGGAACGATATACCAAAACGCCTGACGTACCTGATAACTGAGATCCGAGGAAGCATCTGCTCAAGCGGAGAGAACCCGGGAGCCAGGGGCCATCCTCACATCCAGACTGTAGGACTTGATAAAGGTGCTCGGTGAGGACCATCCTGCCGCAGCACAGATATCATCCATAGAAGAACCACTGAGAAAAGCTTGAGAAGAAGCTACAGCTCGAGTGGAATGAGCCTTAATCCCTAAGGGCGAAGCGAGTCCGCGCGCCTCATAGGCCAAAGAAATTGCCTCCACCAGCCAATGGGACATGCGCTGCTTTGTAACCGCATGGCCCTTGCTTTTATGTCCAAAGCAGACAAACAGCTGGTCAGATTCACGCCAAGGGGCTGTACGATCCACATAAGTCTTTAAAGCTCTCACAGGGCAAAGACTTAGATCTCCTGACCCAGCCTCAGCAGGTGAAAAAGCTTCCAGAACCACTTGCTGAAAGCGAAAGGGGTTAGATGCGACTTTAGGAACATAGTTAGGCCTGGGCCGCAGCAGCACCTTCACAGGGCCCGGTGCAAATTCCATGCACGAGGGTGAAACAGAAAGAGCCTGTAAATCCCCAACTCTCTTGAGGGAGGATAAAGCTATGAGAAGAAGTGTCTTCAGTGTCAGGAATTTATCCGATACGGTTTCCAAGGGCTCAAACGGATGCCCTGATAAACCTAACAACACAATGGATAAATCCCATGAAGGAACTCGCACAGGGCGGAAAGGCCTCAGCCGTCGCGCACCCTGTATGAAACGAGAAACTAATGGATGACGCCCCACAGAGGCACCGCCTATGTATTCGTGGTAAGCTGAAATGGCTGCCACGTAAACCTTTAAAGTGGCTGGTGTAACGCCATCCGAAAAACGCTCCTGGAGGAACTCCAGCACTGAAGCCACTGGGCAGTAAACTGGATCCACATTATGATTGCCACACCAGGCTGTAAACAGTCTCCACTTGAAAGCATATAAGCGTCTCGTAGAAGCTGCTCTAGAATTCAATATAGTCTCAGTGGTTTCAACAGAAAGACCGGGACATACTAATGCACTCCGCTCAGTGGCCACGCCCACAGTTTCCACAGATCTGGCCTCGGGTGCCAAATCAGCCCCTGTGCTTGTGATAATAAATCCTGTCTGAGGGGAATCTCCCACGGAGAGCCCGCTAGCAGACTGATCAGATCCGCAAACCACGGCTGCGTGTGCCATCGCGGGGCCACCAGCAGCAGCTGTTCCACTCTGTCCCGCCGTATTCTGCATAATACCGCTGGGATCAAACGAATCGGAGGAAAAGCATACAGACTGGTCCTGGGCCAGCTGTGAGCTAACGCATCCACGCCCAGGGGCGATGGAGAGCGTAGGGAGAACCATAGCGGGCAATGCGTAGTCATGCTCGACGCGAATAAATCCACTTTCGCTTTGCCGAACATCCGCCATAAAAGATCCACCGTATGGGGGTGTAATCGCCATTCTCCCTGTTCCAGAGCCTGTCTGGATAGCAAGTCCGCTCCGAAATTCAATCGTCCGGGGACATGAATGGCCCGGATCGATAGAAACTTGTTCCGAGACCACAGAAGAACACGCCTCGCCAGCCTGCACAGGGGGCGGGAGTGCAATCCTCCTTGATGGTTCAGATAAGACACAACCGCTGTGTTGTCTGATCTGAGCAGCACATGACGGCCGATCAGCAGATCCGTGAAATACTGGAGAGCCAGAAAAACTGCCAGTAATTCCAGTCTGTTTATGTGCCAGCCGCGCTGAGCCGCTGTCCATACTCCGTGGGCTGGTCGCCCTCGACACACAGCTCCCCAACCAGTCAAAGACGCGTCCGTCGTGACAGTCTCTCGGAAAGCATACATTCCCAGTCGAACTCCTGACAGGAGAAATTCGGTTGACATCCAAATTTTTAGCGACATCACGCACCGCCGTGTCACCGAAATCGTGCGATGCGGGAGACAACGGGGTGAAATATTCCGCCTTTTTGTCCACCACTGAAAGGGGCGCATTTGAAGCAATCCCAGACGAATCACGGGGGATGCTGCTGCCATTAGACCCAAGAGCCTGAGGCACAATCTCACGGTCACCGTGCGACCCGCTTTGAAGTGCTGCACGCATGACGCAATCGACTGAGCGCGCGGGAGAGAAAGCTTCGCTGTCATCGCGCGAGAGTCCAGATCTATTCCCAGAAAAGTTATCCGTTGAGAGGGAGTTAAAACACTCTTCTTGAAATTTGTTCGTAAGCCCAGGCTGTTCAAATGATTCAGCACAAGATCTCGGTGAGAGTGTGCTTGAGTCCGCGATTGCGCTAGCACCAGCCAATCGTCCAAATAATTCAACACACGAACGCCCTGGAGCCGCAACGGGGCCAGAGCTGCGTCCATGCATTTTGAGAAAGTACGGGGCGCTAAAGCCAAGCCAAAGGGAAGAACGCGGTACTGATACGCTTTGCCCTCTAAAGCGAATCTGAGGAACTTCCTGTGTCTCTTGACGATCTGAATATGGAAATACGCATCCTTCAGATCGATCGTAACAAACCAATCGTTTGGTTGGATCTGAGACAGAATAGATTTCACCGTCAACATCTTGAATTTGCTCGGTCTGAGTGCAAGATTCAGACGGCGTAAATCCAGAATGGGCCGTAATCCGCCGTCTTTTTTCGGTACCACGAAATAACGGCTGTAAAAACCTGTCTCCATCTGAGAGGGGTGTATTTCTTCTATAGCCCCTTTGCTCAGCAGAGCTGACATTTCCTGTCGCAGCACCGCCATTTCCGTAGACTTCACCGTAGTGGAGAGAATTCCGCGGAAAGGAGGCGGGCCTTTCCGAAACTGAATGGTGTATCCGTGACAAACCGTGCGTAACACCCATTGAGAAATGCCGGGCAAGCGTTCCCACGCGGCCCGAAACAATATCAGCGGTTTCAAAGCTTCCGCTCCCTGCAACGCTGTCATACGCGTTAAAACGACCGGACACGAAAAGCCCGTGGTGTTCGTGCACCGGGGAAGCGTATGCGCCAGAATCGTTGCGTTCCGTTGAGTATAATCCTGAAACGTGTCCACGGCAGGAATTAGGCCAACAGATGGAACATCGGGCTCTGCCGCTAGCGAAAAAGCGGCGGCTGCGCGAGCCGTCATAAACGGGCCGTTTGTGTATGGTCCTTGAGTCGGCCCTCGCACTCCGAAAGCAGGATTGCGCAGAGTGTCTGAGGGAGCGTCTGTCATTACAGCTCGATCCAATGTTGCTCGAGGCGCTGTTAGCGGCGAGACAATCAATGTTTGAGCATGGGGACTGCAATGAGAGTGTAGGATGCGCGAAAGCGGTCCGACAGCGCTCTCTAGCGGAGGGCACAGTCCCTGGCAAGCAGCAAAAAGATCAGGAGCTGCTATTCGGTACCCGAGAACGAGAGGCTTTAGCCGTCGAGGTCAGGTTCAAACGTTTACGTTGACGCTGGTGCGCCGGAGGAAAAACCCTAGGGCCCCAATCCTTACGAGGAGGCGCCATAGGTGTGGGTTCCTCTCGAGAGGCTGCTCGCTGGCGGTGAGAGGAGGTTGAGCGAGAACGCGCGGGCGCTTGCCGGCGTTCAACCTCCCTGGGTCTGCGGGGAATCAGCTGGCGGAAAGCGGCTGATTGCTGTTTCGCTGCCCTGAACTTCTCCACTACTGACGTGACAGCCTCACCGAACAATCCATCCCTGGAGACAGGGGCATCCATAAGGAAAGATTTATCCTTCTCCTTAATATCGGTGAGATTAAGCCAGAGGTGGCGCTCAACCGAAATCAAACCGGCCATAGTACGGCCCACTGCACGAGCGGTATGTTTGGTAGCACGTAGCGCCAAATCCGTCGCTCTGCGAAGTTCTTTCACCGCCTCCGGTGTGATGCCCTCACCTTCATCCAATTCCTTCAATAACTCCGCTTGGTAGGCCTGAAGGACCGCCATAGAGTGGAGTGAAGCAGCCGCTTGACCAGCCGCCATGTAGGATTTACCCACCAAACTAGACGTGACTCGACACGCCTTCGAAGGAAGAAGGGGGCGAGACTTCCATGCCGCGGCCGAATTAGGCGCAAGGTGTTCGGCGAGAGTCTCTTCCACCGGGGGCATCATAGTGTAGCCATGGTTCGCCATATCAGAAACGGTGGCGAAATCCGCGGCCGCAGCATTAGTGATCCGCGCCGAAAACGGCTGTTTCCAAGACCTCGAAACCTCCTGGTGGAGATCCGGGAAAAAAGGTAAAGGCCTCCTGGGCTGTGCAGGTGTCCGACTAGTTAGAAAACGGTCGTCCAGCTTAGAAGAAGGTTGGGCCTCGGCCGCGTCAACCTCCCAGTCTAGCCCCAATTTACCCACCGCACGAGAAACCACATCCAACAGCTCACTGTAGGAGGGGGAACACGCCTCTCCTGTCCGCTAGGAGGAAGAGGGCTAGTGTCGGTCGCGAAGTCCTCAGACCCCGAGGCCGCGGTGGATAAAACATCGTCGTCATAACGTCCACAACCGAAGGAAATGGCGGCGCATGCCTCCGGTGTGGGAAGCAAATCCTCATTAGAGAAGACGACAGGCTCAGTATAAGCTTTATTCTGCAGCAGGGTAGGGGAGAGCGAGCGATGTGGAGAATATTCCAGCGCTGCGCTGTCCACGAAGTCCATGTCGCACGTGTCACCCCAGGCCCTCGCCTCGTGCGGTGCCTCGGCAGTCGCAGAGGTGACCTGACGGGGGTTAGACTCGAGGGCGACATTAGAGAATACTTCCACCCTAGAGCGCAGTACTCTGAGCCGCAGGCCATCACAATGGGGACAGGAAGAAAGGCCGCTAAGCGCTGCCTGTGCGTGATGTAAACCAAGACATACTACGCACCTGTCATGAGAGTCCCCCGCCGTGATGTACCTGGTACATGGCTCCTTGCATTTGCGAAAACTCATCGCGTCCGCGAAGAGGAGTTAACACTGCTCGAAGAGATCGCTGGAGAACGCGAGATGATAGGGCACAGATGATTCGCTATTCCTGAAGGAATGAAATCTGAGCGAAATGGCGCGCTGCACCCAGGTATATCATGCGTGCGCATGCGTAGAGTGGTGCTATGCGCCATTTGGCCAATAGGATTGGCGGGATGGTATTGGGCTTCAGACATTCGTCACACCGGAGGTGTTCCCATATGTGGTGACGTCACCGCAGCATCGAAGTGACCTATGATAGGGAACCCGACAGACCCGAACTATGAACTAATCAATTCTCTTTCCGGCTCAGACTGCATTGGGTAAGCGTATGGGGCTGTCACGTGATTAAGGAACGAGTCAAAAACCCGACAGACCCGAACTATGAACTAATCAATTCTCTTTCCGGCTCAAGACTGCATTGACTGACAGGTGAATTACTACTACTAGAACAGAACCCATAGAATAATGCGCATGCGCGACTGAACGAATCACTCCCCGAGACGACTCGTTCTTCCCGAGTCACATTAAAGATTCGTTCAAAATGAACGAATCGTTCAAGAACGACACATCACTACTGTTAGTTCTTCTACAATCCTACCTGCCAATTCTGCTGTGTTGGGCTCATGACTGGAGCTTGGTAACGTTACTGGGCCTTGCTCTTAGCATAAAACGGGACTAGATGCGGCTGATGCTGAAGAGCTACGAGAAAAAGTTTGATACATGAGCGGTGGTTTGCAAACAACGTTGTTTTGCAATGTCGCTAGCATCTTGAACTGCTCCTAACTACCTTAACGTTAGCTTACTTACCGGCCTCGTCGTCTCCATTTGTTTAGTTTTTTTGAGGAAGAATGTGCTCAGAACAATTGTCCGCGTCAGTTTCCAAAGCTTTCTTCTCATTTATATTCTCATTTTTATCTCACTTTTTTTTATATTTTGAGCAACTTGCAAGGTGACGTGTTGGGGGCGGGGCCAGGGAGTCAACAGATACTCACGTCATCATTATCTTGCAGGCTGCACTCTGCGAGAAAATATTAAATAAAAACTGGTGGGACGGTGGTAAAATAATAAATAAAAAGAGTGGGGCTGCGGTAAAATAATAATAATTATTATTATTATATATATATATAATATATATATTTTTTCAACCCAGTGCCATGACAACAACGGCCCTCGGAGCCAAAAAAACATACCGGCCCACCGGGAACAAACATCCCGTTTTGACGCGTGATTTAATGTCTCCGCAACTTTTCCACGCAAACCTGGAAGGCACAAAACATTTGATTCAGATCGGGACTCCGAATCGCTTTCCGCGAATCATTTGATCGGGGCTTCGGAGTTTGCAAAACATTTGATTCAGATCGGGACTCCGAAGCGCGTTTCGCGAATCATTTGATCGGGGCTTCAGAGTTTGCAAAACATTTGATTCAGATCGGGACTCCGAAGCGCGTTTCGGGAATCATTTGATCGGGGCTTCTGAGTTTGCAAAACATTTGATTCAGATCGGGACTCCGAGGCGCGTTTCGGGAATCATTTGATCGGGGCTTCACAAAACATTTGATTCAGATCGGGACTCCGAAGCGCGTTTCGGGAATCATTTGATCGGGGCTTCTGAGTTTGCAAAACATTTGATTCAGATCGGGACTCCGAGGCGCGTTTCGGGAATCATTTGATCGGGGCTTCACAAAACATTTGATTCAGATCGCGACTCCGAAGCGCGTTTCGCGAATCATTTGATCGGGGCTTCAGAGCGGATTTGCAAAGCATTTGATTCTATCATGTACTTGTCTAGATCAACTTTTAATAAAGAGAAAAGAAGTTTAGAGACAGATTTTTGTTAATAGCCTGTTAGTAATCCCACAGTCCATAGCATCAGTAACTGTATAATTTAGTAAGGGAAAATTAAGACAAAATAGGATGTTTCAAATTTATTTATTTTTTTGTAGCAATGGTCATCTTAACCGCTATGCAGTGTTAAATTCTGTAAATTCTAATACTGCATCATAAAAGTGTTTATTTGAGTTGAATATTTCGATATTCATGTAAGGAAACGAAGCCATAATTTGATAAGTTTACATTTATTCATTTTGCAGACGCTTTTATCCAAAGCGACTTACAAATGAGGATAAAAAACAACACAACAAAAAGAGCATCAAAAAGTTTATAAGCGAGAATAAACAAGATGCATGCAAAATGAAGGCAGATATTGTCTGATATGTTAAGAAATAATATAAAATAAAAATGCTAAATAATTTTGCCAAAATATTTGACTCAAAAAGTCCAGATGATTCGAGCTGTCCGTGACTGTGAGTGTAACAGCAGCAGCAGAGATTATTAACCGTAAATGAAAATATTTAAAACTCTGATTCATCGATTTAAAAAAATAAATAAATATGTAGCAAAACATTACATTCAGATGACATGTAGAACTCTCTGTGATTATCAGTGTCAGACTGTGTGTGTTGTTTTGTCCGGGGCTCGTGGGACAGGCGTACTACTCTGGCTGTGACATCATCATCCTGGGGAGGGACTTTGAGAGGATTCAGATCATCCCAGGAGCCAAACACGGGAACATCCAGGTGGACACACACACACATACTTCTGGCGTCCAAACAACATCAAGTTCTTTATAAACTGTTACAGCACTTACTCAGAGTGACACATAGCATAGCTTTTAGCCTCATCGTTGCAGTTTGAGGTTTAAGAATTATTATTATATTTTTAGCCTTTATGTTTATGTCAGTTTTAATAATTTTAGCATTAAAATTTTTTTTGTAAAAAGTTACTACTTCAATTTTATTACTGTTTTCATTTAATTTATAGTGCTTTTTACTTTACAAATCATTGCAAAACAACTTTACAGAAAATTAAGTTTCTACAATATTTAGTAGTAGCTTACACGATTTATCTATATCATTTTACTTTAACTTTATTTCAATTACAGAAAACTGTTTTTATTAGTTTCAGTCTTAGTTAACAGCAATGACACATAGTTGGTTGCTTTGGGAATTACTAGTTAGGAATAAAAGTTTAACTGTGTGTGCTTATTTTACATATTTATTTTTTAAAATAAAATGTAAAAATTATATATTTTTCTGTACGAGTTTCTGTCTTCTGCTGAATGCTAAAAAGATGATGCTTTAAACACCAAACGGTTGATGGTACTCATTCACTTCCATAGTATTCTTCCTGTAGCATAGAAGTCAATGGGTGCCGTCAACTGTTCGCTCTCAAAAAAACATCTTCTTTAGTGTTCAGCAGGAAAAAAAAAGACACTTTTTCAGGCTGAGGAAGAGTAAACGATTGCAGGATTTGATTGTTTGATTCCTCTCACACAGACAATACAGTTATATGAGTGTTAATCTAAACAGTGTTTGGTTATGAAGCAGTTTGTGTGTGAAGACATTTGTGAATCAACCAGTCAGCTGTCCCTCGATTTCAGAGCCGCTAACTAGAATAAGATCACAGCTACTTTTATTTTCAGTATAAATATGGAGTTGAAAACACGAGGCTTGATGAAATTATACTGTGATAAAGATAAAGCATCTTTATAATCATCGAGGCTCCCGCAGACATATGTTTTAGGAAGATTGTCCAGGGTTGATTTTTTACTCTTTCCTTTTACCGTTCGACTCGGACACAAACACGAGAGATTTTAATTTGATGAAGGTCATGGTGTTCTTCTTCAACACAGAGAATGATGCTCTTCCTCTTGTTTTCCAGCTCAGATATCTGAACATCCTTAAATCGAGAAGCATTTACTGAAATATAAATGAGTTCATGTTTAAAACAAGAACAAATAGCTGTCAGCGGCTAAGAAAAACAATAGTTTTCACCTTTGGCAGATTTTTTTTAACCCGTTTTAATGAACCAATAAAAATCTAAAAATAAATATATTGAGTAGATAATAAAGATTCATATCTGAGGTAATTATGCATCCCCTGCAAATGTCTTGGTTTCATGATGTTCATATATTAGCACTGGAATACAGAGTGTAATAATTTTTTCTTCCCCAGATTATTGCTGATGTGAGAAAGCAGTGAGGAATCCGCTGTATAGTGATCATCCTCTCTGCCCTTTAACCTCTCAAATCTGAATATATAGATGCCAATGAATCTAATTTTATATCAAGTATGAAGAGATCTGTAATATACTTGATTGTATGTAATGAGAAAATAAATTACTTAATGCAAAATCCATTATTTCTTTGCTGGGTTTAAAAGTTTTTTTTATGAATGATTATGTCATCTTTTATTATAAACATGAGTGCAGTATTAGCATTTGTATCAACATTATAAGAAATGTCTGAATGAATCAGAATCAAACGATTAAGTGATTAATGCAGAGATTTTCTTCCTTAAGGCTGTCCTTGTCCCGTTTGCAAATTACTAAAAGGGAAGAAAAAAAAAAGAATACATAGAATAAGTTCACAGTTTTTATGAAAAGCAATGAAATCCGTATAATCAAAAACTTAATCGGTAACACTTTTGAATAACGGTCCATTAGTTAATATTAGTAAACTACTTTAGTTAAAATGATCGAAGCAAGAACAATCCTTCTACAGCATTTATTAATCTTAGTTGATGTTCATTTCAACATTTACTAATGCATTATTTAAAATCAAAAGTTGTGCTAACAATGAAAAACTATTTTCATTAACTAACATGAACAACGATGAATAAATACAGTAATAAATGTATTGTTCATGGTTTGTTCATGTTCGTTAATGAATTAACTTACATTAAAAACTAACGGACAAGTATTCTAAAGTGTTACCACTTCATCTTTGTAATTAAAGCTGCGGTAGGGAACTTTTGACGCTCTAGCGGTTAATAAAACGTCCCCGGTTACTCACGTAACCTTAGTTCCCTGAGAGGAGGGAACGAGACATTACGTATGGGGAAATCCATTTCCTCGAAATTATGAAGTCTGATTGAATAACTCTTTTGCTTGCAAATAGCCAATGGCGCCCTCGCCCTCACCTGATTGGCTGACAGCCATCAATATAGGTGACGGTGGGCGCCAAAACCCTCAGAATCTTCCACTGAACGAGAGTAATGAGGCTGGAAGGTTTTTCCACACGGCAGGTTACGTAATGTCTCGTTCCCTCCTCTCAGGGAACTAAGGTTACGTGAGTAACCGGGGACGTTCCCTTATCGAGTCGGTCTCTCGACATTACGTATGGGGAACAATAAAACCCCCGCCGTGTGGGAAATACTGTCCGGCCCAGCTCGCATCGAGCCACAGAAGAGCATAAGCACTAGCTCTTAAAGCGCGTTAGCTCTAGGTCGGGTACCGGACCTGGTTGAAACACCTCTTGGCACAGAGCCAAATCAGCTCTTACACCATCGTAATCCAGTGCACCCAGATAAGCAACACTGGTGTGATATGGGGAAAATGCAGCAATATGTTGGTGCTTGGGAATACACTGCCGGCTTATAATGCGGGCATAATAAAGGGACCACATTAGATAGTGAATGAATACCTCAACCGCAGCTATTACAACAATAACTGACGCTGACCTGGTAGAAAGAACCACGGCTAGTGCACGCGCTAGGTAGGGCGTGCCCATAGCTTAGTCCAAAGACTGCTCAACTCCCTCCTCCTGCACTGACAGCACATGTGATGCGAACGAGGGAATGTCCAGATTATAGAATCTCGCAAACGTGTTGCGAGACGACCAGCCCGCTGCGAAACAAATGTCCTGAATAGACATACCTTTCGCCCAACCCCATGACGACGCCAAACTCCTTGTGGAGTGGGCGTGCACCCCGATTGGGCAGGCGGTTCCCCGGGAAGCATAAGCTAGTCGCACAGCCTCCACTATCCAGTGTGATAGCCTCTGCTTCGACAGCGCGCTGCCCTTCTTGGCACCCGCGTAGCAGACGAAAAGCTGCTCTGAAGTTCGAAACTGGCTAGTTCTGTTCACATATGCACGCAGGGCACGCACGGGGCACAAAGCGCACTTCTGAGACACTGAATTACTGTCCTCCTCGGGGCAAAATGCTTGAATTGTAATTATCTGAGCTCTGAACGGCGTTGAGAGCACTTTAGGCGAATAACCGCGTTTGGGTAAAAGTCTGACCATACAATCGTCCGGTCCAAACTGCATACACGCGCTGTTCACTGACAGGGCATGCAAGTCTCCCACTCGTTTCCCGCAAGCTAGCGCGAGCAGTAGCGCCGTCTTAAATGAGAGCACTTTAAGGTCGCTTAACTCGGCTGGTTCAAAAGGTGGGTTGGACAGCGCACTAAGCACTAATGACAGGTCCCAGACCGGCATCTGACGAAGGCGGGGTGGATTAAGCCGCCTAGCTCCCCGAAGAAAGCTCGTTATCAGGGGGTGCCTCCCCACTGAATGGCCGTCTAGCAAGTCACGAAAAACGGTGATAGCGGCCACGTAGACTTTCACTGTAGATGGGGTACTGCCAGCATCCAGACGTTCCTGTAGGAAGGTCAGAATAATGGAGATATCGCAACTCCTGGGGTCCTCATTTTTGTCAACACACCAGTTAGCAAATACTTTCCACTTCAGAGTGTATAAACGCCTCGTCGAAGGGGCTCTAGCCTCTGCTATTGTCTGCAGCACTCGCTGATATACTCCACGCTGATCTGCCACACATGCAGATCCCAAAGCTCTGGGTTGGGGTGCCATATGGTGCCCCTCGCCTGGGATAAGAGGTCCCTTCTCGGCGGGATCCGCCACGGGGGAAGCCGCGACATGTTCACCAGTTCCGGGAACCACGGCTGGTTGGGCCATTTGGGTGCTACCAGGATCAACGCACATCTCTCCTCCCTGATCTTCTGCAGCACCAGCGGCATTAACTTGACTGGGGGAAACCATACTTCCGTCCCTTTGGCCAGCGGCTCGACAGCGCGTCTCCCCCCAGGGGGGATGCTGTCAGCGAGAAGTACAGAGGGCAGTGGGCGTTCTCTTGCGACGCAAAGAGGTCGATCTCCGCTTTGCCAAACAGATTCCAGATCATATTTATCGTTTGCGGATGGAGCCTCCATTCTCCGTGTACAATGCCGTCCCTGGACAGCATGTCCGCGCCGCAATTCAAGCTGCCCGGTACGTGCACTGCTCGAATCGACAGAAGTACCCTGTCCGTCCATAACAGCAGCTGTCTCGCTAATCCCTGCAGGGATCGCGAACGCAAACCTCCCTGGCGATTGATGTACGCCACCACCGCCGTGTTGTCCGTTCTGATGAGAACATGACGGTGTTTCACAAACGGAAGGAAACTCTGCAGCGCTAGATGAACCGCTTCCATCTCCAAGCAGTTTATATGCCAGCGCGTCTGGTCCCCTGTCCACGTACCGAATGCTGGTCTGCCATCGCATAGGGCTCCCCAGCCTGATAGTGAAGCATCCGTAGTGACCACTACACGTCTGACCACTCTGCCCATAGCAGCACCCTGCTCGAATATGGTCGTGCCGAACCAAGGCGCCAGAGTCTCGAGACATGAACGCGTTATGATAAGGCGTTCCGTTCCCGCTCTCCACGCCCGCGGCTTCACTCGGCTCTGTAACCAGTGTTGAAGCGGTCTCATGTGTAACAAGCCCAGTCTGCAGACGGAGGCTGCGGCCGCCATCAGACCGAGCAACCTCTGAAACGTTCTTAAGGGGATAGCTCTGCCTTGAACGAAGAGGGCTAGTGTATTTTGAATCGACTGGATTCTCGGCTCTGACAGCTTCGCGGTCATAGAGCGCGAGTCCAGTATCATACCCAGGAATGTGATATATTGGCGCGGCTGCAGTGTGCTCTTCTGAATGTTCACAGACAGCCCCAAACCTGTCAGATGGGCGAGGAGTCTGTGTTTGTGTTCCTCGAGAGCGCTTCTCGACCGTGCGATGACTAACCAGTCGTCGAGATAATTCAGTATGCGCATTCCACTGAGCTTCAGGGGAGCGAGCGCTGTATTCATGCATATTGTGAATACACGGGGAGCCAAAGCGAGCCCAAACGGCAACACTTTGAACTGGTACGCCACACCCTCGAATGCAAAACGCAGGAAGCGCCTGTGATGTGGGGCTATCTGGATGTGGAAGTAAGCATCCTTTAGATCCACTGCAATGAAGTAATCGTCGGGCTGAATGTGCGCGAGGATCTGCTTCACAGTTATCATCTTGAACGTGCGTTTCGCGAGCGCTTTGTTCAGTAATCTCAGGTCTAAGATGGGGCGCATACCTCCGTCCTTTTTCGGAACTAGAAAATAACGGCTGTAGAAACCGGAATTTCTCCGTTCCACGGGCACTATCTCTACTGCTTGTTTGGCCAGGAGAGAGGATATTTCTGCTCGTAGCAGCGGGGCGCTCTGTTCTGACACTTCTGTCATAATCACACCGCCGAAGCGGGGTGGTCTGCGAGCGAACTGGAGCGTATAGCCGCGTTTTATCGTGTTGATCACCCAATAAGATGCCGCGGGGAGCGTCGCCCACGCGCTGAGATGACTCAATACGGAGGGTATTAATGCATGCTGCGGCGGGGCGTGCGCGCCAGCCACTGGGGAAGCGTTGACCGCTATATGAGTGGCAGGTGACTCGTTCGCGGCTTCTTGCACGGGAACATACATAGTCACCTCCTCGGGTTTCCCCGAGCTTCCGCTTTGCGAAGCGTCTCTCGGAGGAGAGGCTTCGCTTATGTAGCGGGTAATAGTAGAGGGAGGAAGAAAGCTCTTTTGCTGAGGCATGTAATGCATGTTTATTGAAACAGAACATAGCGGTTTCATTCTCACAACATTCACATCTTTGACGAACTCTGGGCGGGAACGCGCCCTTTTCGCCGCGGGTCCGACGAACACGTCCCGCGCTCTCTTCCCCCTGGCACGAGCATCAGGAACGCCCAGGAACTGCCTCTTTTCGGCATCGCGCATGCCGGACAGCGTCAGCCACAGATGGCGATGCAGGACCACAAGGCTGCTCATATTGCGGCCGATTCCCTGCGCTATCTTTTTTGACGCCGCGAGAGCGAGATCCGCCGCCGTGCGCAGCTTCCTGAGCGACTCTGGGTCCGGGCTTCCCTCATCCAGGGACCCAAGGAGCCGAGTTTGGAAGACCTGCAGGATTGCCATCGTGTGGAGGGCAGATGCTGCATGTCCAGCAGATATGTACGCCTTCTCAGCGATGTGAGCAGTAGCTCGACATGGCTTAGAAGGCAAAGAGGCTGTTTTCCAGCCGGGAGAAGACGCGAGATGGGCCGCGATAGCATCCTCGACGGGAGGCGGTCGCGCGTATCCCAATTTCTCCGCCCCTTCCACCGTCGTCAGCAGCTGGGTCCCCTGTGCATGGGCTCGGGCTGAGTAAGGGGAGCGCCATGACCGGGTGAGTTCCTCGTGGACCTCAGAGAAAAAAGGCGCGGGTCTCTGCGGGGCTTCAGCCTGGCGGCCCGCGCCGAGGAAAGAACCGTCCATCCATCTCTTAGACGGCAGCTCCTTGGGGGCTGTCCACTCCAATTCCATATCTGCCACCGCCTCCGTGAGGATCGCCATAAGCTCGGCATCCAGCGAGGCGGGGGCGGCTTCAGACGGGGCCTCGGACCACGCTCCCGGGTCTGAGGCATTAGTAGACATGGCGTCGTCCTCGTCATATCCAAACGAGACCATTTCCCGCGCTTCTAGTGGAGGGCGGGAACTGGCCTCAGAGTATGTGAGGGGATCTTCCACGTGAGGGTGGCGTGGGCGTTGGGCCGACGCCAGTACCTCGACAGAATCCGTCGACGGAGCTCTCTGCAGTCTCCCGGTTCGCGGCTCGACGGCGGCGGACGGGGGAGAGGCAGGAGATACAGGGCCACCGTTACGGGTAACGGCCAGCCTTGCACGAAGGATCTTGATGGGAAGCTCCTCACAGGCACGACATCCGGATCCTTCGAACTATAACCTCTGGGTTGATTTACCCCAAACAGGCATACTATGAGTATGTCGGTTCCAAAACACCTGAGAAGAGTTAGTTTAATCAACCTCTGACTGGTTACCCAGAGTTAATGCGCGTGCACGGTGCATGTATAAAGACATTTTCAATGGATCGCCGATTTCACGAGTCACCATGGAAACTCAAAGCGAAAAAAAGAGAGCGGCGTATTTCACAGAGGCGGAGTTGGAAGTTTTAATGCATGCTTATGAGGAGTTTAAGCCAATAATATTAAAAAGAAGCAATACAGCTGCATCGGCTAAAGCAAGAGAGTTGGCTTGGCAAAAAATAACGGACAGAGTAAATGCGTGAGTGTATTAAATTACAAATTTGGTATTGGCTCCTGTTTTATTGAAATGGAAAATAATGAAGTATGACTTATACATCTTTTTGAATATGTTAAATCACTATGAAAGCATTTACTTTTCCTGCCATTTATTTCTCTAGCTTGAAATAATAATGTATATTTCTTATTTAATAAGGTGTAATCCTTCTGGAGCCACAAAAACTTTAAGCCAAGTCAAAATGAAACACAAAAACATTCTGCAAAAAGGTAATATTTGATTACACAATTACTGAACTATTATTATAACAGGATTTAGTATATTCATTCTGTCATGCAGCTAACAGAAAGAAGACTGAAGCCCGTCTAACTGGCGGGAGGCCACCACCACCTCCCCTCACCCCATCTGAGGAGCTGGCTCAGGGGCGACCAGTGGTTGCTGGCATTCCAGGGGGCAGTTCATCACACATACTATGCACCACAAGTGATGGTGAAAAAAGGGTGACATGTAAGTTTACCTCTATGATTTGTTTTCATTTTTTGTCCTGATAAATTACTATCTCTGTCACTTAAAGGCTTTTTGAACAAGATTAATTTTTTATGTAGGCTTATTTTATTTAACTGCATATGATGTATTATTTTCTTTGATAATATTGAGAATTTAACGGGTTGTGTGTTCTTATAGATACTGATGGACGGATTGTATTATTGGACTCTCCAGAAAGAACACAGTCTTTCACAGTTGTAAGTGATTTGTTGTCAGGTACTTTTAGGTTTTTTTTTTGCCAAATAATGTATACTTGAATATTTGTCTTGTAGGATGAAGATGATGATGACGATGAAGAGACAACATCTGCTGTGACAGAAGTGGACAATGCTGGTAGATCCACTGAGGTATGATGCATACCATTATGATGTATGGCCCCTTTTTGCATTAGAGTAACAAACTGTCATTGTCCTTTCATAGTACATACCTAGGGATTTGCCCACAGATGAGGGTCCTTCAGCCTCAGCACACAATCTAAGCAGGGTAAGAATTTGTGTCCATGTGTCCATATTTGAATTTTATTGTCTGACCAAACAATCTCATTTATTACATTTTTCCACCTTAGTTGCCAGCAAAGGAGCTGTATAAGGTCCATCTTCAAAAACAAATAAGAAAAATGACATGGAGTTGGACCTTATACAGCTTCAAATGGAAGAGAAAAGGTTCCTCATTAAAAAAAAACAGCACTTGAAATAGAATTACTTGAGAATCGCCTTAAGGTGAGAACTTGTCTGAATATTAATCTGTTGCATGTTAAAAGTGGTCTGTCTGTCTGTCTGTGTCTGTCTCTATCTATCTATCTATCTATCTATCTGTATGTATGTATGTGTAAAACAATATATATAAAAAAACATTTTAATGAATTTTACTTTTATTGTTTTTCAGGAAATGAAGAAATAAACTGCCTGGCAGACCAGTGCAAAAAAAACTAATAAAAGTAATTTTGACAAATCCTGTCTCTCAAAAGTCTTCCGTCTCTGTTGGCCTCTAAAATCTGTCGGTGTTCCTCTGGGCCATCTTCCTCAATACAAGGAGGGTGGCTCTCTCCTCTTATAGTGGCAATATTGTGAAGCACAACACAAGCCACAATAATGTCGCATGCCCTCTCTGGACTAACCCGGAGCCCACGCAGACACTGAAACCGAGATTTGAGGATCCCTATAGTCATCTCCACCTTGGCCCGTGTTCGGCTGTGAGCCAGGTGAAACCGTGTTTGTGGTCCAGGCTCAGGTTCAGGGTAGGGTGTCATTAAATAGGGCAGACTGATGACTCGCGGAAAATTCTGGCATCATGCACAGATCCTGGCCATTTTGCCTCGACATTGGTGATGATTTGGGTTGCCTCAAATATTACCTATAGTTAGTGGAAAAAGTAATGACTTTGATGATTTTAAGAAGGGGAAAAAATTAAGTTGTTACCTGCACATTGATACTATGAATAGATTTCCTATTAACATAGTCTCCCTCATTTATTGATGGAGCTTTAATAGGAATGTGAGTGCCATCAATGCACCCAATTACATTTGGAAACCCTGAAACAGAAAGTTATGGAAGTATGAAGTGTGTGCATAATGAATACATGTATAGATATTAATAATATGACTAAATATTAAATATGCGTAATATATTTTACTACAAAGGACAAATCTGCCACTCTGTGGAATTCGTCTTTAATAACAAGCAGAGGTTTATGGCCAGGGAACTGTACAAACGTGGGTAACAACTGTTTAAGTGCCAGACACACTGTACGAACGGCTCTACACACAGTTGCCTTTCCCACATGCTCTGAATTGCCCACACTGTACAAAAAATGGCCAGACGCAAAAAACCTAAGTGCTATGCACAGAGTGTTTACTGTGCTAAGCGCAGAGCCGCGGTTTGTCACATTTGCGATATGCGTTTTTAAAAGACGTGTTAAATAAACTAATGAATCTTTTGAAAAACGATAACGCTCTTTTAAATATTCATTAGGGTATGCAAACACATCAATACGCGGTCTTATAACCTTCTCCCGACGAAAAAAACCTCGTATAATTTGTGCTTCTACGTCCACAGGATCCTCGTCAAAAGGGCACGCCATGCTCACCAACCTTCTGAAACGAAGTTACACTGAAACATAACCTGCTCTTGAGCAGGTTATCTTTAGAGAGTCAGTTGCTATGGTTACATACATACCCAGAAAGTTACCTCTGTTTTTGGAACCGAACGTTGAGGTTATCCACAAACTTACCCTTAAACATACCCAGGTATGTCACATAACCTGCTTTTTGGAATACCCCCCTGGGGTGTATTCCAGAAAGCAGGGTTAACTTACCGTGAACTAAACCCTGAACTCTCGGTTGATTAACCCCAAACCTTGCTTACTCGAGGTATGTGGTTCCAAAAACACGTCCGGGAGTAAGTTCATTCAACTCAGAGTATGTTCCTGGTTAAGACTCAAGACATTCTCAACAGAGCAACGAATCGACGAGTCACTATAGAAACGGACTCTAAGAAAAAGCGCGCCAAGCTGTTTCTTTCTTCTTCTTTTGTTCATTAGTTGTTTACCTGCTTAGTGCATATCGCCACCTTACTGATGGCTGTGCAATCATTTAAAAAAAAATTCCAATCCTTGAGAATGTAAATTGTATTATTTGTTTTATGCTAATTCTACATTAAGTCATATCAGATATGTATTTTGATTTAGAATTCAGACATTATAGAAAATACCACTCCATGAGTGAGATATAACATGTAATTAATAAAATTAAAAATATATATATATAAATATATATAAGTTAAACATTACCTTGTCATATTGTTGTATAATTTATGCATACCTCTTAATACATAATTTATAGATAACTCTTATATATGCCAATAAAATAAATAATCATATTAGAATAATATATTACCTTATTTATTACTTATATTAGCGCTTACTCATTAACATATATATATATATATATATATATATATATATATATATATATATATATATATATATATATATATATATATAAAATAGGCTATATTACATATTGTAATAATCTGTCACCCCATTGAAGGCTCGCTGTAGTGAACTAACCCTGGAACATAACCTGCTCCGGAGCAGGTTAAGTTTAGAGAGTGAGTTGCTATGACTACTAACATACCCTGAAAGTTACCTCTGTTTTTTGGAACCCAAAGTTGAGGTTATCCACTTACTTACTCTTAAACATACCCGGGTATGTCACATAACCTGCTTTCTGGAATACCCCCCTGGTCTACTCCGCCGCGGTACCCCCGAAGCAATCTAAAATAGTCAGAATATAAACACTTATTATAGGTGCACCCTAGTGATTCAGGACAAGCTAAAAACACGGTTTGGAAAATGGATTCATGGTGTACTCGCTTATTATATACATTTTTCTACATTTTGAACACAACAAAGTTACGGACCGCAGCTCTGATTTGTTATTTTTTACCGGGAGCGATTGAGTTTCTGCAAATGGCAATAGGACCACTGGGAGGAGCCAGAGGAGCTTGATTTTTTTCACAGATTATCTGTCTCATATTCTACTGTCAGGACATAATGACAGGTTTAATAAATATGTACAAAATATTTTTTTTACAAAAGTTCCCTACAGCACCTTTAAGTAACGGTAGTGAAATTAAAGAGAGAAGATTTAGCTCCATTATTAATCTAGACAGTCAAAGGGCTCAATCTGTATATTGTGCTCATAACACCATTTAGTTTATTATATAAACGGCAATATAAGTTAAAACGTAATAAGAATTCATTTAAACTTTGAATTCTTATGAAGTCTCAGCTTTCACTGCTAACTACGTTAGCGATATCGCTAGCTATTTATTAATAGTCTGACACTGGCTGTCAACATAATGTTAAAAATGACTAAAAAAACATCGAGAAAGAACAGCTGAGTCTTACCTGTAAAATATAACACCCCAAGATCTGTTTTTATTATCGTGTGACGGTTTGTAGGTGTCCAATCTGTCGATGAGTCTGGTATGTTTTCTTTTTTCCTTATGTGAGAGTTATGAGAGTTGCCCGCTCCAATATGGCGGCGACGTTGACGTGCGGTCGAGCGGCCAATGAGGCGTCTAGGTATTTATATGTCTATGGATAGATTACTGGATAATTAAATCGTTTTAAAGTGACTTATATGGCGGAGTGCAAACTAGTAATAATTTTAAATATTAATTCTAATGGATTATCCGTTCTTGTATAAATACTGCAAATAACCCCCCAAATGCTGAGACTTGTATGTGTCTGAATGTTATTCTGGTAATGTGGATGAGTTTTGCGGTTACTAGAAACTGACGACACTGTTTAACCCTTCACGGAATGGAGTTGCCATCTGGCAAGAATGAATTTCTACTCATTTCCTTGTGAGAGAGAGAGAGAGCAATATATTGGAATTAACAGGGCAGATCTTAATGTGCTGTTTATAAGTCACATGACATTTGAATGTCCGTCCAAAACTATTTTTCCCAATGTCACCGTCATATATATATATATATATATCATGGTTAGAACACTAAATGCACTCCATCAGATACTTGGGTTGTTTATTTGACCGCCGAGCGGCGCCACAGACGCGACGCGAACCTCGCGCTGAACTGCGCTGCTCTCATTGTTCGTCGATCGTCGCGTCATGGAAAGAGTTACTGCGTTTGTGCTCAAAGTAAAGAAATGCTTTATGAAAAACTCTTAACGGGCATGTTGAATCACACCTCGAAGGAAATAATACGAGCACACGGCGATCTGAACTGGCTCTGTGGATGATAAAGATGCTTTAGCTCTAACTTACTTCTTATTCGTTTGTTTGCGGAATGCAAAGGCTGCGTTTATTTCCCTTCTCTGTCTGGGATTCTGGGATAATTTTTTCATCTGGAATTTAGTTCAGCCTGATTTGCGAAACAGATGTTTTTGTTTATGTTTTTAAATATATTTGCAGCATGCATGATGCTTGAATCTATTTTATAGTTATTATGAGAGACTGAACTGGATGTGTTTGCCGGTGTCTCGGTTCTGCTGGACGGGATTTGTGGATTTATCGGTTTATTTTTTTTATTTTTTGCGGATGAAGAGAAGTTTTGTGGAATAATGAAACGGCATAAATTAAGGGAAGTTGGAGAGTAACAACCTGACAGTGGACTTCCAACATATAAGACTTGATTCCCAGGGAGAAATAAAAGATTACTGTTGTCTTCTTTGTGGTCAGTAACTTTAAAAATACTTTATGTATTTTTATTTATTTATTTACCATCAGCCTCAAAACTGCTAGTTTTGTCAAAGTACTATGATAACATTAACATATAAGCAAACTTTTAAGTTATCAAACAGCCCTGTTTTGGTTAGATTTGATCTCTGCAGTCTGATATGAGATAAGGACCTTATTTTGTGGGCCTTTTTTTTTTTTTTTTTGCATTTGGCTTGCAAAAGATACAAAAATGTCCCTGAGAGCCAA
The DNA here is from genome assembly GCF_003368295.1 of Carassius auratus. NCBI lineage: Eukaryota > Metazoa > Chordata > Actinopteri > Cypriniformes > Cyprinidae > Carassius > Carassius auratus. The sequence goes on along the minus strand of NW_020525577.1, from coordinate 159,096 downwards.
AGCCCTCTACACTTTCCAAAGTGAGAACAAGGAAGAGATCAACATCCAGGAGAATGAGGAGCTGGTGATTTTCGACGAGAACTCTGTGGACGGCTGGCTGCAGGGTGAGAACAGCCGAGGAGAACGAGGCCTGTTCCCCGCCTCGTACGTTCACATCATCCGGAACCGATCCGGGTCCAACCTGACGGATCATTCCCTCAGCTCACCTGAAAGCTCTCCTGGTAGAGATGTATCGTACATCCATGCGCCTTCCATGACCCTGCCGAGTGATGACGATGACGACTGGGACGACTGGGATGAAACCTCGACGGTGGTTGAGGATGAAGATCCTCGGAGAGGTGTTGGCGCCAATGGACATTCCCAAAATCCATATTCCAACCCCAACGTTCACTACCGGCCCAAGCCGTATATGGAGCGCCAGGACAGCATGTCCAGCAATAGAAAGGGGAGCATGGTGGGCAGGAACTTGAACCGATTCTCCAGCTTCGTGCGGTCAGGTGTGGAAGCCTTCATACTTGGCGACGTTCCCATGATGGCAAAGATCGCAGAGTCTTACTCTATTGAAATGGGCCCCCGGGGGCCTCAGTGGAAGGAGAACCCTCAGCCCTTTACTTGTTCCGTTGAAGACCCCACCAAACAGACGAAGTTTAAAGGCATTAAGACGTACATTTCGTACCGCGTCACCCCCAGTCACAATGGCAGGCCGGTGTACCGCCGCTACAAGCAGTTTGACTGGCTCTACAACAGACTACTGCACAAATTCACAGTGATTTCCATTCCTCACCTTCCCGAGAAGCAGGCCACGGGACGATTCGAGGAAGACTTTATTGAGAAAAGGAAGAGGAGGCTTATTTTGTGGATGGACCACATGACCAGCCACCCCGTGTTGTCTCAGTATGAGGGTTTCGAACACTTCCTCATGTGTGCAGATGACAAACAGTGGAAGCTCGGGAAGAGGCGAGCGGAAAAGGACGAGATGGTCGGAGCGCACTTCATGCTCACCTTCCAGATTCCCAACGAGCACCAGGACCTTCAGGATGTGGAGGAGCGCATTGACTCCTTTAAGGTGTTCGCCAAAAAGATGGATGACAGTGTGATGCAGCTGACCCACGTCACATCAGAGCTGGTCCGCAAACACCTCGGAGGCTTCCGGAAGGAATTCCAGAGGCTGGGAAATGCCTTCCAGTCCATCAGCCAGTCGTTCCTGCTGGACCCTCCATACAACTCGGACTCCCTGAGTAATGCCATCTCGCACACAGGCCGCACCTACGAGAACATCGGGGAGATGTTCGCCGAGCAGCCTAAATACGACCTGTTTCACATGCTGGATAAACTGTCACTGTACCAGGGCCTGCTGTCCAACTTTCCAGACATCATCCACCTGCAAAAAGGTAAACTTCATTTTGTTTAAGGGAGAGTTCACTCAGAACTGACTTTCTTTTTTTAACTCTAAAGATATTTTGAAAAATGAAAAATGTGGTTTGTTTTCGGTCATACGACAAAAGTAAATGGGGTCCAATGCAGGGTTGTTTTTTTTTGTTAACTAAAACTAAAAGCATCAAAATAAACTTTTATTGCTTAAAATAAAGTTAAACTGAAAAAATATATATATAAAATCTTGCTGATGATGAAGTCAGATAACTCCAAAAGTTGACTTTCAGAAAGTCTTTTTAGCCAAAATGTGATGTGTTTTGACATTTACTGGCAGTTAAGAAAGAGAAATTCCTGGCTCTGCTCCTGACAGGAAGCATCCTCTGCATTCTCAGTCGAAATCACAGGAAGTGAGGGAAATAATGTCATTAATCAGTGCAATCAAGACCAAGACATTAAACCTCATCCGATTTTGGCTCAGACAAACTTCCACTTTTATAAGGATCCTTTTGTGGAATGTCATAATGATGTTAAGAATTAATCAGACTTAACATTTGCGGACATCCTGACACATGATGAAATTTTGGTCTTCTCTAAAATCACATCCTTCAAAGACACATAGTAAAAACTTAAAATGCAAGACAAGTTGATTGACATGCAGAGAGGGCTTCTGATTGGCTAAAAGGCTTCATAGAGATGGTGTAATTTCTTAAGACGCCTGTTTGAGTGAAATCTGTCAGCCTTTTATGTGAGGTATTACAATGCTTACAGAACCTTTAATGAAACCCTGATATCTGAGAAGCTGTAATCTGTGTGAGGTTTTATTGTTGTTAAACAGGTTCGTTAAAGAGGTGCAGTTATGTGTTCAATGTGGTGAGGTCAGTAGATTGCTGAAGAGAACAGAAATGCTTTTTATCTTTATTACTCAGTTTGCTGAAGGCGTGATTGGTCACATGACCTAGGCACAAACCAGACCCCAGATTAAAGGTAATAATTTGGAATAGATTTAATTCAATTAAATATGAGTGATTACACAGCTCTTAAATCATTATTTTAAACTTTTTAGCGTAGTTGACATAGCATTATGTTGAAGAATAAGTTTGAGCTAATCAAATAACCACCGTAAGCAAACATTTAACGTGTGAGTGTGTTGAAATCAGGCCAATATGATTTCTCCAGTTTCATCTTCACACCCTATAACGGTTATAACATGATTACTGTTCGTGTTCAGACATAGTGGATCTCAGTGTACAATGGATAATGGTGTTTTTAAATAATTAAGTTGTTAATAGCAACTAATGTATGCATAACAGGCCTCCTATACAGTAGAAGTCAATCAGAGTTTACTACATTGGAAGTTCTTTAAAACAACATTAAATGGCATTCTTAATTCATCTAATGTCTATAATGTGACATTTCATTGTGTAAACAGAATATTTAGCAAATAATGTGGGATGGAATTTAATTTAGTCAAGATTTGATTGAATGGAAACATGTTAATCTACTATATAGTTTGTATGAAACAATAATATGAAGGCTAATTTAAGTTATTCATTCACATCCCAGCCAAAAAGATGTAATCAGATCCACCATGGGACTACAGGACACTTGACCTGATGTCCAGAAGTCAGCTTGAACCCCACGACTCCCCGAATTAAAGGCTACAGAAATATTTAGGTTCTCCAAAAGCAGTGGGATATGAATTTGGCTTTTAATGGAAAACACCTCCCGCCTTAGCAAATAGGGAGAGAATGAAAAATACAAGAAAAAAACCAAAGGTGTTCCAGGCCTCGGGCTCTGCGTGTACAGTAGTCATGAACTCTTTGGCTTGTGTGGGTGTTGGTCTGATTTTATTGCCAGTAATACACAGTCACACACATACATCATAGTTGAGCATTTTTTGGAGAGATTCTTGTTGCTTTTAGGTTTGAAATAAAGAAAAATAACATGTCAGGGCAAGACCTTGAATTCCTCTATGAGGTTCTCATCGCTAGCTGGCAGGAACTGAGCCAGTTTTGTACTTCACGCATGTGTCTTAAATAATCAGGAAGTGTAAGCATGTGAGAATGAACAGGAGAGAAATACTGGACGGTGGGAAATCGCTTCACACTTGTCCTATAACTGTATAGCAGCTGAGAAACTTAGACTTGATTTACTATGTAAACACTTACAGATTAATTAAGTGCATTGCATTAGATATCAAACCAAATGTCATTCAAAAATGATCCTACAGCATTTTTGAGCACCTATTTCAATTAATTGCATCCAGTGTGATTTTAAAGTCTCACTTCTGTAATGCTATTGCTAAATTGCCCGTTGAATGCTCTTTGTAACTTTACATTTTTTATGTTTTGTACTTATTTATACTTATTTGTCCATAATCAGATCAGTTTTCAAGTGTAATAGATGTATAAAGTTCACTTTGGCATCCCAGCAGGTAAAGTGTCACATTAGAAAGTATAGAATTTGAATTTTAAAAAGCATATATCTATATTAACCTAATATGCTTTTTCTGTAAAAGTGTTTTGCTTGAGAAATGTGGTTGTGTGATCTTTTTGGCCCACCGGTATGGTTTGTTGAGAATTTGTCTGAGAATTTGCTCTGGGCTAAATTGAGCCGTGTCTGTTTTTCCAGTCTAAAATTCCTCTTTTTGTCCATGGCAGTGCTGTTAGACACATTAAATGCAGCTCTGCATCTTCAGGTCAGTTATTCGTTGTGCTATTAACATTCATTTCACCTCAAACACTGAGAGAAAGCTCAGATCATACACTGATCCTGTTTCTTACTGCAATTAGCCTCATGCTATCCTAAAGTATATTTAGTTTATGGGATCAGATGGTGGTTTGTTTAATTTAGGAAATGTGTGGTCTGTGGTATATTAAGAGCTACATTGGTTTTTGTTTACTTGAAGTAACCTACGTAGGGAATGTTAGTTTTGCATGCTAATTGGTTAGCCTGCTTAAATACTACAGGATGTTTACTTTCACTTTTAGCTCCATTTAGCTTCATTTAAATTGCTTGAAATGTAGTTATATTCTTAAAAATACACAATTTTACTGGTTAATCCTATGACTATCAATAAACTATGGCTTTTGATTAGGCACTGACTTAAAAACCCCCGGAAAATCATTTAGGTGTCAAGTGGAGTTAGGATTTGGCATGTTTTCCATTAGAAAACCTCAAGACATTCCCTCAGAGTAAACAGAAGTCATATGTACTACTGTTTATATAGGGATACAAGTAAACAGTCACTGAGCACAGAAATGATGTGCGGACAGATTATGGATGTTCAGGTTCCTCTTTTAATGGCTCTGTTAGGACAGTAGCACACACACAATTAAGTTTTGCTTGATTGAAAGTACAGAACAAGAGGAAGTAAATATACCCTGCTGAAAAAAAACTGCATATGCTGGTTAGGTATGTTTTGACGCTGGGATGCTGGTCCTTTGATGGTTTATGCTGGTCCTTTGCCACCACATGACCAGCATAAATCATCAAAAGGACCAGCATAAACCAGCAAAGGACAAGCATAAACCAGCAAAAGACCAGCATAAACCAGCAAGGGAGCAGCATAAACCAGCAAAGGACCAGCATAAAGCAGCAAAAGACCAGCATAAACCAGCAAAAGGACCAGCATAAACTAGCAAGGGACCAGCATAAACCAGCAAAGGACCAGCATAAACCAGCATAGAACCAGCATAAACCAACAAAATGACCAGCATAAACCAGCAAAAGGACCAGCATAAACCAACAAAAAAAACAGCATAAACCAGCAAAAGACCAGCATAAACCAGCAAGGGACCAGCATAAACCAGCAAAAGACCAGCATAAACCAGCAAAAGGACCAGCATAAATCAGCATGGGACCAGCATAAACCAGCAAAAGGACCAGCATAAACTAGCAAAAGACCAGCATAAACCAGCAAAGGCCCAGCATAAATCATCAAAAGGACCAGCATAAACCAGCAAAGGACCAGCATAAACCAGCAAAAGACCAGCATAAACCAGCAAGGGACCAGCATAAACCAGCAAAAGACCAGCATAAACCAGCAAAAGGACCAGCATAAACCAGCAAAGGACCAGCATAAACCAGCAAAAGACCAGCATAAACCAGCAAGGGACCAGCATAAACCAGCAAAAGACCAGCATAAACCAGCAAAAGGACCAGCATAAACCAGCAAAGGACCAGCATAAACCAGCAAAAGACCAGCATAAACCAGCAAAAGGACCACCATAAACCAACAAAAAATCAGCATAAACCAGCATAAACCAGCATGGGACCAGCATAAACCAGCAAAAGGACCAGCATAAACCAGCATGGGACCAGCAAAAGGACCAGCATAAACCAGCATGGGACCAGCATAAACCAGCAAAAGACCAGCATAAACCAGCAAAAGGCCCAGCATAAACCAGCAAAAGACCAGCATAAACCAGGAAAAGGACCAGCATAAACCAGCATGGGACCAGCATAAACCAGCAAAGGCCCAGCATAAACCAGCAAAAGACCAGCATAAACCAGCAAAAGACCAGCATAAACCAGCAAAAGGCCCAGCATAAACCAGCAAAAGACCAGCATAAACCAGCAAAAGGACCATCATTAACCAGCAAAAGGACCATCATAAACCAACATGGGACCAGCATAAACCAGCAAAAGGCCCAGCATAAACCAGCAAAAGACCAGCATAAACCAGCAAAAGGACCATCATTAACCAGCAAAAGGACCAGCATAAACCAGCATCCCAGCGTCAAAACATACCTAACTAGCATATGCTGTTTTTTTCAACAGGGTATTCCAGTGTTTTATGGTCAATGTTAATGTGTAGCGTGTCTACGGTCCATTAGTACATCAAATTAACCCCACTTACAAACCTTTGTTTGCTGAGCATTGCAAACAAACTGAGGAAAACCAGATGTTTTAAACTACACAAATGTATGCAGGACACTGATAATAATACAAATGTTTTTCAAATCAGCATATTTAAATGATTGGACTTGTGATAGTGCTTGTGCAAGTGCCGCAGGTTTGAATCAGGCTTGCAGCATGTCGTCTTTTCATTTCTAACTCTTTAAATAAACATGCATTTTGATTGAAAATTGGATATTTTATAATAAATATGCCATATTAAGCATGGCTTTGTTGAATTCAGTCCTGTAAACTTGAGCGATCAGAGAGTATGTGTGGTAGAGGTCAATGCTGGGTTGTGCCTGGTACCGCTGGATGCTTGTTCCTGTCCCTCTGTCATGAGAAATTCACCCTATTATTTCATTGTCCCCTAGGTTAAAGGAATGCATCTTGGATTTTTTTTCTTTGCTCTTTGTAACAGCTCAAATATACTCCAACGTCTATTCAGTATCCAGCAATTTGGGTGAACTGAACTGACAGCCTGAACTACACCGGTATTCAGAGCATAGGTAGTAACTGTTTTGAAAAACAGTTCTCATAATTATGACAGTATGCCATAATTTCTATTTTCTAATTTTTATCTTTTTATTTCAAATTTGACTTTGTGTCTCAATTTCAACTTTGTCAAAATTTATATTCTTTATCTCATAGTTATGATTTACTAAAGCATTTTTTCTCATGTGTTGGAAATGGCCTTACTAAATCATCCTATTTATGAGAAAAAGTCAAAATCGTGACAAAAATGACTTTTTATAAGTAGAACCGTTCAACCTGTATGTCATAATTTTGATATAGCCTAGTATGTTATAATTTCTGCAATTATTTTTACTTATAATTGTAATTTACCAAAACATGATTTGTTTTCTAATGAATTGGAAATGGGTTTCCATGCCTTAGGGCAAATGTGTAGAAACTGGCCATTTTACTCAGTGTGGTTACGAATCATTTCCAAAAATAAATATCTATTCGAACTATGACCTTGTTTATGGGGAGACAATTTTGTCTTATTTTAGATGCTCTGTGTGGGAATGCAAACAAGAGGCTTTCATTTGACTGTACTCATTTGTAATCTGTCATTCTGTGAGCTGAAAGGAAATAAAGCAATGAACTGAGAGAACACAGGGCCAGACTTCCTGTGTCTGATTACAGGTGTGTACACGCATTGTCAAACACTGATCTCTGATCAGCCATTCATGCTGGGATGCGTCACGCTGTCTCTGATATTCTGTCTTTCTATCTGTCTTCTGTGATGCTGATGGACACAGCATGTGATGATTTAGTGGATCTGTTGGTTCATGTCTCCAGATTCACTCATATATCTCTCTGTGAGTCGTATGACTCAGCGGCTCCATTCAGATCTTAGATTTTCATGAGTGTGTGTGAGTGGTGTGTTCTTTCGCAACAGAACATGAACACTTAGAACCAGTTAAACTGGAAACGTCAAACAAATCTGAGACAAAAGGGACTTTCATCTAACAAATGAGATCAGAGATTTGTTGAGCCATTACTGGAGTCTTGTTTGGCCTTTGTAATGTAGAGAAGTTGTTGCAGAAAGAGAGATTTAATCAGATTCAGTATTTGTAATTCTTAAAATATGTGTAAAATTTTGTATATTTATGTATATTTGCACTATATATATAATTTTTGTATAACTGGGAAAAACTGCATAATTTATAGTACATATAATTATCCAACAAGTTAAATATATACAAAAATATATTGGAATTCATAATATTTATTTATTATAATTGGATATATATATATATATATATATATATATATATAATTTATTATATGTGTATATATGTGTGTGTTTGTGTGTAAATTTTAACCACAATTTGTCTGCAACATCATACAGTATTCTTTTTTTACATTTTAATTATTATAAAAATATGTTGTTTAAAATATGTAATATTATTTAACAAATAGTATTTATATATATGTACTTTGGAACCACAAATTTGTCTGCAACTTCATATGGTCGATTTAAAATGTTTTATAATGATAAAATATGATATTAAAAAGGTTATATGTAATATTATTTAATAAGTAAGGTTTATTTATTTATTCTTTCTGTTTGCCTAATCAGTCTTATTCAGAGGTTTCCTTAAGTGCAAAATGTTGTTAAATAATAATAAAAAAGGTAATAATTATTAATTAATCAATATTAAATCCGTTGAATTTTGAATAATACAAGCTTAGGGGTTTGCTAAAAATTAAGTTATTTAATAAGTTATTTAGAAAGTTATCTTCAATGTCATTGATAGTTCTTGACCAGTGGTTTGTGCATATTGCTACAATATTTTCAAATTTCTAAAACGTCTTTCTATTTCACTCCGTTTTAGGTGCTTTTGCTAAGGTGAAGGAGTCTCAGCGTATGAGCGATGAGGGGAAGATGGACCAAGAGGAAGCGCATGGCATTCGTAAACGCTGCAGGACTGTGGGTTTCGCCCTGCAGGCCGAGATGAACCACTTCCACCAGCGCAGGGAGGTGGACTTTAAAGAGATGATGCAGGCATATCTCCGCCAACAGATCGCCTTCTACCAGCGTGTAGGTCAGCAGTTAGAGAGAACCCTTCGCATGTACGATAACCTCTAGAGCCATTTGCCTCTGGACTGAAATGGAGATACAACACATCTGTGGACAGATACACAAGGGTTTTTTTTACTCCCATAGTTGGAATTTTCTAATTCCAGACAGGATTTTTTTGCAAGAGGAACAGGACATTCTCGCTTCTGCACTTAAAAATGTCACTTTTAACCCCAGAAACCAACAATGCAGTTGCCTTTGATAGACTATTCATGCATATCTTCATATTTTGAATTTTATTTAAATATCTGATCGATCAAAGTTACACTTTTTTTCCATATTTTTTTTATTCGATACTTACAGAGTCAGTGTGCGAATGACGTTACCTGTGCTTTAGCAGGTGCAGATGCTAACCAGACTCTGTCTGCTCATGTGACGCAAGATGTTTACATAATAGTTTGCCAAAAAACACAATTATTAATTGTGATACTGCCTTATTAAGGCACATGCAAAAAAAGTTTCAAATGCTGAATGTTGCATTTTCTATTTATGGCTTGTTGAGTTGCTCCACCCACACTGAAATCTCATTGGTCCAAAAGCACAAAAAAAAAAAAAAATATTCATTATTTTTTCAGTACAAATATCTAATCACTTGAGAAGCAAAATGACATAAGAAAACGAGGAAAAAAAAAGTTTTTGCCTAAAACAAGAAAAAAAAAATCTGGTAGTAAGGTAAGAAAAATAGTAGTATTCCACTTTTTTTCTTGCCTCATCAACAGATTATTATTATGTATTTTTTTAAGCAATAACTTTTGATATATTTTTTAGAAAACAACTACTTTTGCTTCTCAGGTAAATGCATCTTGATTCAAGAATGTTTAGATATTAGTACTGAAAAACGACAGAAATTCTAAGCAAGAACATCATTTTGCCATCAAAATAACTTAATATTACATTTATTACTTTGTCTGATTGGTTTGGATTTGTTGTTTCGTGCAACATATCGCTTTCAATGACAACAAAAATATGATTTGACGCTTTAAAACAAATTTGCTTGGAGTAGGGGAGCAAGAAATAAACCCACATAACAGGTTCATGTGGCTTCTGCTCACTTCCAGGAAGTTTAATCAAAAAAAATGTTGTTCCAGCTCTCCTTCAGGTAGAAGAAGATGCGGGTCTGGTGTGATACCGTGATCAGATGTGACAGTCATACATATGACAGTCATCAATGATTCAGATGAATAACACCAGGCTTCTTCCGCACCATCATTCGTGGTCCGGTACTAATTTATCCTAGTGCTATTAAGACAAAACATGTTTTTGTGAATTCTTGGGCAAGAATCTCCACCCACAGACTCTGTATATCAGATGGAAACACTTCAGTATTAGCAATAGCATTTAGCCTAAATGTTTGTTCAGGGTGTTTCTAAAGCAAAAGGGAGCTCTAATCCTCCTCCTCTCCTTTTTGTGTGCCCTCAGGAAAAACTTGAGAGGACTTTGAGCTTATGTTAATGGGTTTTGTTGTAATTTCCTTAGAATTAAGCTTTATTTTTAGTTGTAGTCGCTAGGTTTAAGGGGTACAGAGGTTTGTGTAAATCTCAAGGCTGCAATCTAAATGGACTTTGTGGTTAAGAGTTGTGATTTTATTTAATTTTTTTACACAATGCTTTTGGTTTAACTATAAAACCTCTCAAGTTTCAGATTATGAACTTGGATGTTAACTGTTTGCACACTTAGTCAACTGAGGACCAAAATGTAAACTTTTAGGATTACTGATGTTTTTCTTTTCCCATGTGGAGCAGATTTTCCTTAATGGAATAAGATCATTAAAAAAGCGAACTGACTTTTTATCTCACAATTCAGACTTTTTCATGCAATCCGGAATTTATATCTCTCAATTCTGACTTGTTATAAACACACAGTTGTTAGTTATATAAACTTGCATTTCTTAGAAAAAAGCAAATTCAGAAAAGTTGAGATAATGCTTTTTTTTTTTTTTTTTTGGATGGAAACAAATAAGTCAGAATTGTGAGATTTAAACATAATTATAGGGGGGGAAATTAAATTAAATTTTTAACTTGTAATTCTAAGGAAAATGTCAAAATATTTTTTTTCCCGCTCAGAATTGTACGTTTTGTATAAAAAGTCTCAATTCCCTTTTTAATAATTTTATTCTGTGGTGGAAACAGGCTTCCATAGACTTTGTCTCAAACAATGTATCAATAAATAACAGTCAACATGAAATCAAAATCAAACTTGTTTACTCTCGTAATAAACACAAATGCTATTTTTCAAAAGATAAACACATAAACATACACATATCCCAAAATATGTTGCGTTTTGAATGCATTGCAAACTGCATTTCATGTTGACTTTAACATGAACAACCTGAAGAATATTTTTAAGAACTGTATGGTCTTGTGCTTTGCAAAAAAGTGTTTGTTTATCGTTTTCGAATCAGTCAAAGTAATGCTGAGTGTTCCCATAAGGCATTTATTTTCTTGTAAATGGGAAAAAATGCAGATAAACAAAAAAGCCCCTGCTTCCAATGCTCTGGAAAACCTTGGATCATAAACAGACTGTGTGTCAGGGTTGTGTGTGTCCACTTGGTGACTTCACTCACATTCTGGGATACAGCTGAGGTCAAACACAGCAGAGGTCCTCACGCTTTCATAACAAAGCAAAGACAGTTTTCCATGACTTATCCAAATATTACATTTGCTTAATGATCTTTTTGCATTCTGTAGTGGCAATGTCACATCTGAAGACGGATTCCACACATTCGGAGAGAAATATATGTTTTAATGAGCTGAAATATCAAGCAACTAAAAACAACAACTGCGGAAAATGACAAAACATTTCTTGGGGAACGGCAGACCTCACACGGATGATTTCAGACTTTTTTAGGACGCGTGAGGCTGCGTCCAGCACATTGCTCTGTGTTTACTCACTGTAAGGAGGACAGTAGAAGTTCTTTAATGTGTAGAGTTGACACTTTATACACATTCTGGTGTCCAACAGGGGATCTGAATAAAGAGACCTCAAAATGCATTCAGTTTCTTTATTGGCTGAATTTTTAGGGGCCTTTTTTAAAATTAAAACTTTATTGGCTGGCACAGATTTATGAGTAATTGCATTCTTTTATGAACCAGTTAATAAAATGGCACTGAAGTAGCAATGCCGACAACATCACCAGATAAAAATACCACATTGCCTTTTAGTTAACTCATTAGGGAACATGTGGGCACATAAAATATTTAACATTTACATGTGAAATGTATTTTCATAAAAAATTAGGAACATCACAGACAGTATAAAACTGACATACAAAGAACTGAAACAATTTAACAACAAATCTAATATAATATTTTGAGTTATGATTAAACCTCACTAAGTTTTGCTATATTTGTGCTAGAATAATAATTAATATATAAGAATAATTAATCAATATATCTTATATGTGTATTTTCAATTAAATATTGTTTTATTATATTAAATCAATTACATTTGTATATCTTAATTCTATATATCTCATAAATAATTAACTTTAAATTCATTATATGCATGTTACATACTATATAGTAGTTTTATTCAAACAAAACTGAATCCACCTAAATACAATAATTTACAATATACAAAATATATAATGGGTTAAATCAGTTTATAAATAGCTCTTTTAGGTAACAATTGCATGTCGCCACTCTTTAAAGTGTACTTATGCATTTTATCACTTTAAAAATCATATATTGAATAAATAAAGTATGTCATGAAAAATAAAATAAAATGTAGTTTTTAAATTATTATTTTTATTCCTTAACAAGAAAGCAATCAAATACATCTCCATCAGTGTTTGTTTTCAAAATTCCCTAAAATGAAAAAGTAAAAACACATTAAAAAAATAAATAATAATAATAAAAAACACATTCTTAACCTGAACAAGATTCCTCTGGAGGTCACAGCCTTATGAAGACAGATCTGAAACTGCCAGGCATCTTGTGAGCAGATGAACAGCTGATATAACAGGGGTAAAATGGTTAGAAATGATGATAAGAATTAGATAATACCACTCCTGATTCACGAGATTAAATTGGATTAATATTACAATTGTAATTAGCTTAAAGTTAAGTTAATTATGAGCATTTATAAGATTTCTTTTCTGAACAAATCTACGTTTGCTCTCACAAAAGCCCTTCAGCCGGGGCTGTGACCCCTTCAGTGAACACATCCATAAATACTGGCTTCAAAGTCTCTTGATGTTTCATCCAGAGCTCGCTCTCTTTTTAAAAGAATTCAACTGGATATAGGCCAAAGGTCTTTTGGCTTCTTAAGGTGGAATTATAGAGGAACTGTTCAAAATCAGCCTGCAGGAACACAGAGAAGCTGTCACGGTGATGTAATGATGATCCAATACCAGTGCTGGGAAGGTGCCTTTGGAAATGTAATTGGTTACAGATTACAAGTTACCTATATTTAAAACGTAATAAGTTACTTTATTAAAGCAATGTTACTGATTACATTTGATTATTTTCTGATTACTTTTTGAGTTTGTCACTCTTCAAGCTTGGAAGAACTGTCTTTTAACTGTTCATTCCTCTTCCCCTGCTTCACTTTGGTTTAGCCAGTCATTTTCACGTTTCCATTTGCCCATGTATTGTGTATATTTAGACTAGTTATGTATTTGTGACTTGGTTAATAAAACTTTGTGCACAATACATATGAGTTCTCTGCTTTTGCTTGAAGATCAACGTCCCTAAAACGATTCCTTATTTTCCTCTAATGCATTAGTACTGTAAGAAAGTTATTCTCTGGCCATTCTTAGAGTTGATATAAAATGACACTGAATGTTCACTGGACGAAACAGGTTAGTCATTTGTAGTATTAATTCTGCTACAGTTACTTCTGGCAGCTGAGATGAATAATTATAATTAATTATGAATGATTTAATTATTAATTATTTTAAACTAATTTGCTACAATAGCTAGTATTCACATATGAAACAAATAATTTGGAAATATACAGAATATCCTTTTTGTCATTGGTTTGGATAAAAACATATGCTATAGGAAAAAGTCATTATTAATCTAATCCACAAACGTGTCAGAAAGTCACTATTTTAGTTTAAGATGCCGATGCAACAATGTGCTTTATCACATATTCATTCTGCAGAAACATCAAGATTATGTCAAGATGAAGATGTTCTGATAAACGTAATCCATTTTGAATAATTCATCATGACTTTATAATGTTTTATAAAGGGGGAGCAGACGGTTACCAAACTCTGCAGATGTAGAATATTGGGTGTAAACCAGATTAGAGAGAGAGAGAGAAAGATGAGGAAATGTTTGGACCACACCCCCTAATTGTGTGACTTTCCTGGGACTCCGCCCCTTGACTTAATGCCAAGCAAACATTCCCAGAAGACAACAGTCTCTTCCTCAGAACACTGAGCCTACATTCCCTTTGTGCCTTCAGATCTTCTTCAACAACAAACTCAAAATGTCCTATTTTCTCAGTCTCTTTCAGTTTTTTCATGTCTCATATGAGGGCACGAACATCTGTTAATCAAATCCAGTCAGAATTGAATAAAGGACAATACTGGTGGAAAACAAGGGCTTTGAAAGGACCTCAACACTATTTTTTGATGGTTGCATGAGAATGAAGACACCTCCTACAACATACACATTAAAACCAAACATGCCTGTGGAGAGATCTGTCATAGGGACTAAGAGAGATGCTGGTGTGCACACAGCTACACACGCTATTCACATCCACTTTAATGCCTCAGCAGTGAGATCATGGGACAATAAGATTCTAGAGCAGTGAAATGATTGAGCTGTGGGATCACATGCAGTGAGATCATACGGCAGTGAAATGCTGATACATGCAAAAATGTGTGGCCATATAACAGAGGTTCTAGAGCAGAGGGATTCATGAGCGAGGTTATAGAGCAGAGTACTTCTAGAGCAACGAGGTTGAGCGTTTAAGAAATTAAGAAGTTGAGCAGAGTGATTATAGAGAAGATCATAAAACAGCAATTGTGATTTAGAAGAGCACTGACGTTTCAAAGCGGAAGATTCTAGAGGAACAAAGTTAAAGGGGTCATGTGATGCGATTTCAATTTTTCCTTTCTCTTTGGAGTGTTACACGCCCTTGGTGCATAAAGAAGATCTGTAAAGTTTCAAAGTCTAAAGTCTCAAATCCAAAGAGATATTCTTTATAAAAGTTAAGAGTCAACCACTCCTAAAACGTCTCGTTCTAACACAACCCCCACACGTCTACATCACAAAGTTGGAAGATTTGCATAACGCCACTCAAATGTTCATGCAAAGAAAGAAGGCATAACTTCTATTCAGGCACGTGCACAGGTAGGGCTCAACCTGTGCAGAGCACATGCCCTTTTTGCCCTTACACTCCGAAGTGGCCTTTTTTTTTTGGTGGTGTTTTTTTTTTTTTATCAATGCTATTGGTCACCCTTTACGTCTGTCTGTCTGTTTTACAAATATTTAGCAAATTAAAGTTCTTAAAACGAGCTTGTGTAAATCTTATTCGATCCTCAAGCGGTCAGTAAGCTGATAACTCCGCCCCCTCTATACTGTATATTCATTGAATCAACTGAAGTTCCACAGCAGCCCACAGTAGACAACAGCTGAGCTGAACAAAGTTTTGCGAAGGGTAAATAAATATCTTGTTGTTTGAATAAGTACTACTAAACACTATGTCTATAAAGGCTCATATTTTATTTATTTGATGTCTGACTGACTCACTGACTGAGACATGTGGGACGTCGCCTGAGAGAGAGGGCTAGCATTTGCCATCTAGTCATAGCCAATACATAGCCAACACAGCCTGTGCATACAGTTGCATTTCATCTTTTATTAAATGCTAATTTGGCCAAATGCATTTTACCACAGGAAAAACTGAGCGCCCCGTCTATATAGCTAAAAAAACTAGTTTGTAACCTAGATGAAAATGTAATGTGATGCCCTCAGCGGCAGGCACCGTCGCTGTTTTAATGACGGACAGAAAAAAAAATCACATTTGCACACATTTGCTGGTCAAAAACTATATATTGATAAGTAATACAACAACATACACTGTAAACCCTAATGTTGCCTTGACTTAAAAAATCAAGTATGTTGACTAAACATTACTTAAAATTTTGCATTTTGGCCCTGTCACTTAAAATATGAGTTAATTTAACTAATTTACCTTAAAAATGCATAAACTTAAGATTTCAAGTGTTGTGAGCTCAAAATCATGAGTAATCCTTTCGAAAAACTCAACGTCACTCTGTTCTTCCTTTAATGTGATTGGCCATGGGAGAAATTCTGCCTAGCAACAAGAGAACAAAAGCACTGATTGGTGGATTACAAAATTCGTTCTTTTGGTCTGTTTGGTTGCTGAACTACAATTCAAGAGGAAGTTTTTCTTTGTGTACTATGTTCGGTGACTAAAATTATGTAGATATAAAGTTGTTTTGCATGATTTCTACTGGTGAAATATGTTAATTTAAATCCTTGTGGTACGTGATTTTGAGATGATTATTGAAACGACAACTTAAGTATTTGATAAAGTGGCCCAATCGTTTTCCTTTGAGCGAAAGAACATGGCAGCTAAAGTTACTGCTTAACTCGTTAGATCGAAAACCCTAATAAGTTGAATGAACTAAATTGATTGAGTAAACTCATTGCCTCAATTTAATTGAGTAATGGAGTCCCCCAAAACTTACATATTTAAGTTTATTTAACTTGACGGTTTTGTAGACTGTACACTGAAAACCCTAATAAGTTGACTGAACTAAATTGATTGAGTAAACTCGTTGCCTCAATTTAATTGAGTAATGGAGTCTCCCAAAACTTACATATTTAAGTTTATTTAACTTGACGGTTTTGTAGATTGTACTTAAATCACTCAGTTCACCAAACTTGGTACTTAAACAATTATGTTCACTTAACTTGGTACTAATTTCAAGTGTACTTATATATTTAAGTTAACTCAACATGTAAATTTAACTGAAAATTATGTTCTTATTTTTGACAGCACACTGAAGCAAAACAAATAACAGCATATTTAAACTTTGACCTTTTGACAAACTTTCACAATATTTATGAAAATACAGTAAACCCTATACTGCACTGTAAAAAAAAAAAAAAGTATTTTTATGTCTTTGCAGACATTGAAAAGACATCCACTGAGGAGAGAATGTTTTTATGACGTCTTTTTTAATGTTTTTTATGTCTTCTGTACATCCGATATAGATGTTCACATATCCTCCTTACAACGTTCTGTGACTTTATTTCTGTCAGACATCTAGAGAAGCTCTTATTGAGAATTAACAGAGGTTTAAATGTGCATACTTGATTCATTTGAAGTCACCATTGTGGTGGAAAATGTTTGGTTTAGTTGGGATCTTGGTCCAGATACTTCTTATGTTTGCTTGTCTCTTGCTGCTATAACAGTATATTTTAAAATGCTGTTTTTGTGGCGAAGAAAGATGAAGTTTAAAAGAGCTCAGGTGTTATCAGCTCTTTGTTGGTGTTAGCTTGTCTCTTGCTGCTGTAACTTGTGTGTTGTAAAACACTGTTACTGTGGCACAGAGAGTTGAGATCTAACATACACATATCTTGCTTGTAATGGTGACTAATTATAGTAAAATAAAATGTATTGCTGCAACTATGGATATACTTTTATGGATATAAACTTTGTAGATAAAACAATGTACTTACTTTTAGAAAACCGATCATGTCGTCACAAACAGACATCATGATTTTGGATATGCATCACATCAATGGTGACAATCAGAACAAAAAAGGCTGGAAAATAAGGATGAGTTTGTGCTATGGAGCTCTTTTGTTTGTCACCATTATTGTGATGCATATGTTACATCTAGAAGTCTGTGTGTGTGAGTACTTGATTGATTCTTTTACTCAAATTATTTCAAACATATTCATTTCGTCCATCTTTAAAATAAGTATTTTACTCCTGGTGCCTGTTAAAAATATCAAACAAAACTTATTTTATGATCTTAAATACGTATTATGTGATGACTTTCTCATCAACAAAAAACATCAAATAACACCTGAGCTCATTTAAATTTGTCCTTTTTCACCACAAAAACAGCGTTTCAAACTACACCAATACAGCAGCAAGAGACAAATTAACCCAAGAAGTAACTGGACCAAGATCCCAACTAAACCAAACACTTTCCACCACGATGGTGACTTCAAATGAATCATGTATCAACATTTAAACCTCTGAGGGATTTAGGTAGTCTACAAAACCGTCAAGTTAAATAAACTTAAATATGTAAGTTTTGGGAGACTCCATTACTCAATTAAATTGAGGCAACAAGTTTACTCAATAAATTTAGTTCAGTCGGAAAATCATAACAGGTGCGTCCCCGCGCTGTTTCGTACTGGAACTTACACAAAGCGACGAGTGATCCTCGTCACCTAGATAACATATATTTCCAAGAAATTTCTTCTTTGATTTATGATTGCTGATACACTTAATTTATTAACATTTAGGCTAATCATGTTATGGTATACTCTCCGCTCGTCCTCATATGTATAAAATGTTGTAAAACATGGTTTTACTACAGTAATGTAGTAGTAACTAAAAAAAAAAAAAAATACAGAAGATCACTGAAATCTTTATATTTTATCATGCAGAATGTAATTCATGATTCATTCCAAGGCTTCATTTATTTGATCCAAAATACAGCAAAATCAGTAATATTGTGTAATATTTTTACAATTTTAAATAACTGTTTTCTATTTGAATATTTTAAAATGTAGCCTAATTTATTTTTGTGATCAAAGCTGAATTTTCAGCATCATTACTCTAGTTCAGTACTCTTCAGTGTCACGTGATCCTTCAGAAATGCTTTTCACTGTAACTGTACTTTTCATTATTTTATTAATTTTTTCATTGCTGGCTTATTTTAGGGAAAGTGTAGTGAATAAGAGACCTTCAAGAGACCAACATCCCTGGTCCACCACAGTATAAAATTTTGCCAGATACATGGCTCACAGAAGGTTGCTGTTGTATTAGGTTTAAAGAAGCCCTTAAAACCCTGTTTATCTATATTATCTAATTATCTAATATTATTATTATGGTTGTTATTAATCGTGAATAAATCTAAAGCTTTTGAGACTATTATTTTGTGTTATTGAATTTGTCATGAAGATGTGACCATTTTTTCCTTATATGCAGGCTTACTAAATAATCTTGATATAAAAGGGGGGGGGGGGGGGGGGTGCGCCCTTTTGCAGTTTCAGCACATGCCCCTCAAAAGGTCTGTGCACGGCCCTGCTTCTATTCTCACTGTTGCCGCCATGTTCTGGAAATGCTGAAACTAGTTTGGCCTTTCAAAAAAGGACACAATTAGAAATCAGTTATATTTACAACACTGTTCCAGAACAGTGGAAATATTCATATGTGCACAGCACATTTTGCTGAGGACAAGGACTTTTTCCTGTGAGAGTAGCCTACAATGCCAGGGTCTGTTTCTATAAAGTAGGGCAATTCGAACTCTGCAAGGACAGTCTGGCGTTTCTGACACACAGTCTGTAAGTACGTTTTCATATGTAAAGGATTCACCAATGATGATTCAAACGCAAGTTTTGAGCAGTGTATAGTAACTGTTAAGGCCCTTTCACACCAAGTACAATAACTATAAAGATGACTATAAAGTTCTAAAAATCGTTCTAAATATTAAAGAACAGCAGAGTCCACACCACAACTATAACGATAAAGACAAAGAGAAACAATATAGTTAGCCTCACTTTCAAAACGATTTTTTTCCAGTTGATGGATGATAAAAAATTGACAGCCAATCTATCCTGCTGTAATGAGCTTGAGAATTTAAAGCGGCAGACAAGTGTGCACTTAGATTAAACAGATGATATTGTTCGCTGGTATGGAGGCTAATATCGTTATCTTTATAGTTATTGTTATTGTTCTTGGCGTGAACAGGCCTTTAGAGCTTGTTGTTTGTCGTTTGGTTTTATTTTTATGAAGCGCGATACGCAACGCGATATGCAATGCGTAAAAAGACAGTATAAGTCATTATAATCAGTAATTATGTCTCCACTGGATGCAACAAATGCCTCGTTTGTAATGGGTTTTATTGGTTTTGTCTCATCACGCCGGGACACACAGCATCAGTGTTAAGGGGTGTCACACGCTTGAGGTATTCATCAAAACACAACACACCGGATAACTGGCACAAAATCATAGGACCCCTTCAAAAAAATCTGATGGACCCTTTTTACAAGACTGTGATGCCGCATTTTTTTTCTATAAAAGCAAGCAGAGCGGCTGTCACTCTATTTAAACCCTGCTCCAGTTTGAGTCAATAACATTGCTGCCAATGAGCCACTGCCTTGTTCTTTGCTGATAAAATACTGGGCGTATTGTAGAGAAAACAGAGAGCAAGATACAGTATATAGCCTGATCCTGCTGTGACAGGATGTGTGGTGACTCACCATCTTTATGTTTTTTTACGAATTCTTCCTCGCTGTCTGTGGTTAGAGAACCCTTAAAGGGGTCATCGGATGTGACAGGCACTTTTACAAGCTGTTTGAACTGAGATGTGTGTTGGCAGTGTGTGCACACAACCACCCTATAATGATAAAGTCCACCCAGAGTTTTTTTTTAATCTACTAAAATCTTTACCCCTTTCTCAGAATGAGCCGATGTCAGATGCCTGTCTGTGTGACGTCACAAAAACAGGCCCCTCCCATGATTGTTTGATTGACAGTAGTGTTTCAGCACAGACTGGACTGGGTTCTTACCTTAGACCCACCCTGAGTGACTGTCATCAGTCCAGCATTGTTTCACCACTAGAGCAGTTGTAGACAAGAATGACTCCTAAGTGATTGAGGTGTTTTGCTGTTGGATGTAATAATGAACATAGCAGTAGTCATTTACTCCCAACATCTGTGCCACTGAAGACGCAGTGGATTACATTTGTTTCTGAAGGGTATGGACCCCTGATCTACCTAAATGGGTCTATGTTCGCGCAAATGATTCGTGATCCAGCTTTACCAACAGAAGAAGTGAGTGTTAAGTTTTTTTAATGAATCTTTGCAAATCACTGGCCTAATAATGTGCTAATTAGCAACTTTCAGGATGAATGCGGCTAAAGTTTACGATCTCTCAGAGAGTGGCTCCAAAGAGAGGGGCGGGGTCAGCAGAGCTCATTAACATTTAAAGCGTAATGCAATAAAACAGTGTGCTGTAGACAGAGCTGTTTCTGACAGGGTAAATACAGTGTAGTTTTACACCACCACTGAGAAATTATAACCAAACCATGTTACAGAATTTTTACAGAAGACGTTAAAAAATCATATCAACTGTAGTAAAGAATGGTCATCCAAAGACCCCCCTTTTTTTTTTTTTTACTACAAACAATCATTTTCTTATGAAGAACTGTGTTTCACTGTAGAGGGATTTTGAGGTCCCATGAATATATGAAGAACTTTTTTTTTTGTTACATTATATGTTGAGATGGTTTAAGTGCCTTTCCAGAGCTCATTCCTCAAACTAACGCTCTACCCAGACTGCATATCTTTTCTGTTATCCAAGAGCATCCCTGAGAGCAGCACTATAGAAACTAAGGTCTCTGCAGTTCAGAGACAATGACTACAAGTCTCAGATCACATACCCAGACATGTAGATTCTAATAGAGTACTACACTTAATATTTCTTGCTGGATGCTTTCATCCAGAGAACATTCAACTTTAACTACCCAATTTTTAAAAATCTATTAATGTATCAGACCATCATAAAAACATCTGACAAGTAAAAAACTCGATTGCCAGACGATTTCACAGATTCTGAGGTGACCTCAGATGGAAACATGGGTGTTGTAATAGCAGACTGGAAGTAGGAAAGGCTAATTTAGGGGTTGGAAATGTTAACACATTTGCAGGATGTAAAAAAAAAAAAAAAAACAGAACTGTGAGGCACATTTCACCCAGACGGTATGTACAGAAGGAGAAGGGACCCTTTTATTTACTAGTTTTGGGTCAAGGAAATATATCAACTGCAAGTTTGATTAGTTATTTAGTGCTGCTTGCTAAGGCAAGTTACCCTATTACGGTTGTTCAAATGTATATTTATTGATTTTAACAACCCCTATATCTAAGTATTACACTTTGGCTAGGCAACCACACTGCAACACTAAAAGCCTATGTATTTTTTTAAAATAAAGTGCATTGATTTTTCTGCATGCACAGACACACACACCCTAGTATTTACGCATCTGACCACTGACAAGAAGAACTGCACGAGAGAAAGCATGAACTCTACTGACCCGCTCTTTTTTTTCTTGACGCTAACATCTGCCTTTCTTTCTCCAAGACAGAAAGACTCAGCAAAACATGAATCCCTTCAGCATTTCTATGCAAATGTTTCCAGTTTCTGCATTTGAAATGTGCAAGGCAGCAAACAGCACCTGCATCTACTGACAAAAATGTACATTTAAATAAAAAAAATAAAAAAAAAGGGTCAGTTTTCAGATACATTTTATTATGGGTCATATTTTCCTACAATATTTTAAATAATAATAATAATAATTAGTTTCACATTCATCAGCTCTCTTCTGAGACTGCAGACACTGTCGAGCTGGAATAGAACAGGGCCCTATTCTTTAAGTGAAAGTTCACCCAAAAAAATTATACAATTATTAAAATTATAATTTACTCACCCTCATGTTCACGTTCTTAACCTGCATGAATCTCCTTCTCCTGTAGAACATAAAAGAAGATTCTGAAGATTCTTAACCAAATAGTTTCTGGTAGCCATTGACTTCCATATATTATTTCCGTAACATGGAAGTCAATGGATACCGGCAACTATTTGGTTACCAGCAATCTTTATAATACCTTCTTTTGCGTTCAGCAGGAGAAACAAACTCATACAGGTTTGAAACAACATGAGGTTGAGTAAGTGTTCTTTTTTTCTTCTTTTTTTTTTTTTTGGACGAACTGTCTCTTTAAGAACTCTTGTCTAGGGAGATTGCATGACTGTGCACTTTATGACCTGCTAGTACAGAGCTTATCTAAAATAGCCAAACCCCTAAATTAAAAGAGGGTTTCCAAATACTTTTGCCTTTGCAGTGTATATTTAAATTATTATTATATTGATACTCATTCTCAAATATGTTCAATCATTATGCATTGTAACAACCTTTAAAAAAATAAATAATTTATATAATTAAGAACAGGTGTTTACTTCTTTCTGGGTTTCACATTATTTCAGGCGGGCATGGTGACTGTGTTTGTAGCGTGCTCTGATTGGCTGGCTGAGCTGAGTCATATTGTGAGACACTTCAAAATAAAAGTCTTTTAACTAGCAGATAAAAAGAGTTAACTGTTAATTTTAAAATGTTTTGTAACATGCAGAAACAGTCATGTCGGCTACAAAACAAGCACATGGAGTGTTTGACAGAGTCTTATTCCAAAGAAAGAGCTAAGAAAGTCTGAAGAAAGCTAAAATGCCGCTGGTAGGAAAGAATGAGCGTCTATGAGAGCTCATATAATACTGATGGACACCTTTGCGCCATCTGCTGTTCGAAATGAATCACAACACACAGCTGATATTTGCATTAAACTAGATCGTTAAATTGTGGTCCTAAAACCTACAGTAATAGTAATATTAATAATCATCCATTTTTACTTATTTAATTTATTTTTATTTTATATTATAAACATCAAATATGCTAATTGTAACATGTTATGTAACATTCAAATATATGGAACACATAATTCAAGAAGCAAAAGCAAACATCTTTTATTTTACATTTTATTATTTTTTTATAGGGACATAGCTAATGAATCGCATTTTCATAAACTATTATGAGAGCAGAAACTAAACTGAATGTAGATGCTAGAAATAAATAAACACTGGAAATGGAAACTCTCACCCACATGAAATCATTGAAAAGCTGGAAGAAAGTGCATTTTGATTCTTATGACAGGTTATGTGATTTGACATAATGTATTTACAAGCAAACAGGATTCAAAAACACAAAAAAGAGGGTTGTACATGGTTTTGGGTTTAAGGTCGACATATTCCCATAAATACCCAGAGAACAAACACCATTGATGTCCTGAGTTTTCATGTGATCTCAGTTCTGCTCTGCAGAAACACAGATAAAAACGTCCTTAGAGGTCTCAGATGCGATATCATAGCCCCAGAGTATGCAGTTAATAATAGCTTAACATAGAAAGGGAAAATCAGATCAACAGTGATTTAAATTCCATATGCAGTACCTTGGGAACGGATCTTGTCTCTATATAATTAAACTCTGGAATGATGAGGAAGAATTGGTCTAAGATTACAAGGAACATCACTATAGTTAGATAAGAAAGGCCAAACAATCGATTAAAACATCTAATTAAACTGTTCAGCAAGTGACAGTCCAGATGATTAACTGCAATTCAGAAAACCAGTGACAAATGGGAAGTCATTCTGTAAAACATTTATTTTTTTTTTTGGAAAAGGAAAAGAAAACTCTATTCACTCACTTGCTCAGATTGCTCCAAACCCATATAACTTTCTATCATCTGTAGAACACAAGTTATTTAGAAAAAATATTCAGGCCACTGTTTCCATTCAACAGTGTCTAACAATCCCAAAAAGTATCATGAAATATATCAATTCAATTTCAGTGAAACAAACTATGGATGGTTTTTAATGACAATGTCAGGTGGGGTAAATTTAGGACAGAATTTCATTTTTGGTGAACTATTCCAATAATTTCAGTTTCTTTATTTCAAACACTGCAGATATATATTTCTCAAATGGCAGAGATTTCTGTAAACCCTTGACATCGTTTTGTAAAGATGCATATACTCAGTCATACTTTCACCCAGCCATGCAGCAATTTACATATGTGTCTGTATTTTTTAATCTAAAACAAGTTGCGAACTGAGCTCAGAAGCAGCTCTGGAGAATAGATGCTGAGGCCTGAGGAATAATGACCTCATATCTTCCCTGCAGCCAATCAGGACACAGCGTGAATTTAGCCACTGCTGACTCACTTCCTGTCCATTCTAGTTCTAGAGGAGAAAACTTTACAGTTCTTCAGTGCCTGACTGTAATCAGTGCTGTGGAGGAAAGCTTTTATGGACAAAACAATTACAACAAACAGAGTAGAAAAGATAGATTTATAGAAAAATAACTCAAAGCATCCAGTAATGCTGTTTTTTGTTTTTACTTTCACACAACTGATACGATGATTAGTAAACATGAATTCTCATTTACACTCTCGAACCATCAAATCTAAGCATTGTTTATGTGTCTGAGTAGTGTATGTGGCATGGCATTTCTTTTCCAAATGCTATTACATCTCGCACACATTTAAATGTAGTATTGTACTACATTGACCATAATGCTTCTGCTTTGTAATACTTCTATTGACCTGTAGAGCACAGCAGAGAGTTGTGACTCTGGTTTCCCTGCTATGAAGCTCTGTACAAAAAATAAGTAGCTAAAATGCTTAAAGATATTGCTGTACTCTTCTAAACAAGTTGTACAAACACAGGTACCTTCTGTTTCCTCTCAAAACCATTGCAATGTTTCCACTTTCAGTATCTGTAGTTTTTTCCCCTGCGTTTTCCACATTCTTTTGCCCATTTTTTACAACAGCTCATCTATGAGACTTGACACTTAGTCGACTCACCAATTATTACACAAAAATTGTGCAATCATGCACACTGAAAGCAGAAATCCAAAGCATACTTTCAGCTTAATACCTCTATTACATTTATGCTGTCAAATACCACAGAAAATACGTTCTTGATAAGCACTTGCAGTGAAAGTCTGTGCGGTAATGTATTGCAAAGGGTTTCAAATTTGAAAGGTGCTGTTTGAATGTTTGTTAAAGCACCTATATTAACTAAAATGAATGTTATTTGAACTGTAATGTTGTCTAAATCAGTGTTCACCAACCACATTTTCAAACTCTTCCTACTCAAACACACCTGGTTCTTTCATGATCAACTCATGATATTGATAGTAGAAACTTCACAACATGAAATAGATCCAAGACATATAAAATGTGTACTAACTGTGTGCCTCCAGGTATAGGTTTGGGAAAAACTGATCTAAATAATAGCTTTTGCAATGGTACTACTTTTCTAGGTGGATGGATTTACCAGCATAATACCTTAGAGTGGAGTTTACTGGCTTTACATGGTCATAACTGGTTGAAAGTTAAATAACTTTTAACTTTTAAAGGTTAGTAAACCATTTAGAGACAGTAGTCTCAAGGTAACTTAGAAAATATTGTAAAGGCACAATGACTTGCTCCATATACTTCCACTGTAAGTGCATGCCATTCTGTTATTTTCTCAGGTATAGACATCATATAACAGATGCTGTTGACAGAGCTTAACTTGTATTGAAATCATGAGCGCAATTTTAAAGCACACAATGTGGCACAGAAGAAAACAGGAAGCTTGGAAAAAGGCACATATATTGATCTGTGTTTAAAAGCAACAAAAACACAAAACTTAAAAAAAAATAAGATCTTAAACCATTCACTGCCTTAACATACATACAAAGGATTGTTCAAACATAACATGTTATGTTCTTGTCCAAAAGTACCTTAAAAGTTGGTTAATTCCGCCTCATTTGGGAAATGTGACAGATTTACAGTGCCATTTAAGAAACCCTAAACTCGGATATGTGCTGGACTTCATAAGCATCAATAATGGCAAGAAAACTGTATAAGACTGATTGGAATAATTCAAGACCTTGAAAACACAAGTGTCCAGTCGCCTCACCGTCTCAAACCCAGTACTGGTTCTTTTTCAGTGCTGGGTTTGTTGTCCGACAGTGTTGTATTAATTCAGGATCTGCCCCTTTGGAGTCCATGTTTGACATGGGGATGTTGTTTGCAGGATCGGTTTTCCTGAAAGTCTCCTCACCGACTTCTCCATTCTTCGGCTTTGCCGCCACTGTCTGGACGTTGTGCTTCCCGGTTTTGTTGCGTCGGACCAAGTAGTAAGCCATCAGTGCAGCCAGGAGCATGAGTAGGAGGATGGGAATAAGGATAGCCCACAGTGTATTTCGTCTAGATACCACAGGAGTCGCTGTAGTGCTGCCAGAAGCCACGTTATCATCTCTCCACTTTGGCTCAGGTTGACTTGAATCACTCTTGTCAGAAGGGGACACCGGTGGCACTTTGAGCATTGTAGCACCATAAACTTTGGAAGGGTCGTAGGGGACCACATGAAAGGGCAAGACGCACTCTGCAGGAGGAACGCCGCGTGCTTTTAGGAGGAAGCGTGCTTCATCTTTACCTTGACCCCCAGTTGTGTTTAAGATCTCCAGAGCTACCCGACCTTCATCCAGGTCTTGCTGGGTGAAGGAACTCACTGGCTGGCCATCATCTGGCCCACCCAACTTGACGAACCGAGCTCCTTGAGGTTGTTGGATCATGCTGAAGGTTGGAGATGATCTGGTCTTGTTGGCTAGAGGTGTAGCATCCAACAACCTTCTGTCTACGAGTACAGTAGCACCTTTGGGGAGCAGGGGGTTCTGGGCCACCTTTGCCAGTGGTTTAACGGTAATGTTGAGGACAGAGGACACATTTGCCGCCCTGCTTTGGGCCACAAATGCAACGCTATCTCTCGGTGATGTGGACTTAAGGAAACGGACACTCACTCTTCCCTGTTTGATCTGCTTCTGTGTGAAAGTCGATGTGGGCTGTCTGTCCACCATTACGGATGCGTATTTCAGGACATTGGTGATATTATAGAGTACATCCTCCTCGACCGGACCCCCAGTGGAAGTGCTCAGCATGTCCTCTGTGATTAGAGTCTCGTCATCTCCCTGCCTTATATAGATCTCTGGAGCTTTATTCAGTATCAGAGACTTGGCCTGGATTTCGATAAGCAGTGTGTACGAGTCTGTTTGGTGTTTCCCATCAGACACTGTAAATTGCATGAAACCATCAGACAGACTTCCATCACTAACAAAAGCAACCCGCCCAGTGTTGATGTCTTCCTGGCTGAATTGGATTGTCCGGTCTCCGGAATCAGTGTAGATGATATATCCGTTAGCTGGACTCTTGGAGATGGTAAATCGGACCTCATCTGGTGTGCTGTCCTGGTCAATCGTGTTGAGGTAGTTTTTGGAGATGATGGTCGTGGAGCCCTGCAGTGCTTCCAGGAGCAGGTCCAAGCTTACAAGTTCTGGCGGGTTTGAGTCTCGCCGTCTGACGGAGATCAGGAAGATCTCCTCCAGAACCATGGCACCGGGCTGAACCTGCGGAGTGCGGCCACTGGGGTTCAGATGGACCCGGAAAGAGAAGCTATCAGAAGATGATCCAGAGTCACCGTGATTGTACTCCAGATCACCACGTGCCACATCATCCTGCAGAAAATGGGGAGCATCGCGAGACAGGACAGACCCCCCGAGAGTGAGTCGTCCATGAATGGGGAACCGACGCACCTCATAGACAATGTCCTGCCCTGCCCGCTTCTGTTCAGGCAAACTGGCCAGCAGGTTCGTAGCATCCAAAACAGAGCTGTCTATCACTTTAGACTGACCCTGCACCACGGACACACCTGCAACAAATGGAAAAAAAAACCCAAGGGTATTAAATAATTACATTAGTTATTACACCTGAGTTCTAGAGATTAGCATACAAGAGTGCCACTGCCCTGCAGAGTTTAGCCAAACCATATCATTTGACGAAGAGTATCTGAATCAAACCCCTACCCCAAAAATTTAATTGGTAGCTACCTTTGTTTTTCCAGAGCTGAGACGACTCATTTCGATTGGCTGCGTAGTATGACACAGTGACTGGCAGGCTGTGATGCAGCTCAGTTGCTGGAGGTGATGTAAGGGCCAGCTCGACAGAATCTTTCAGGACCCAGAAGGGCTCAGACGGCATCTGATGCTCATAATACACGGCACCCGCATCCAACTGAACACAGAATAGGAAAAAAAAAATACAAAAACCCTTTTAGAACCGAACCGGCCACAACCTATAACACTGTCCATTAAACAGATCATATGGTCAGATGTTAAAGCATTAAGACAGTAATTACAGCAATTAAGGAATATAGTTATAATTCTGAACTTGAAATAACTCCAAATTTCATAAATTTAGATTCCTGACTGTAATGAGAGAAGAGCATTGGCCTCTAGTGTCCACTAAGGCTAATTTATACTTATGCGTCAAGTGTACACCATAGTGTACGTCGTAGGCTACGCACGTCGGCGACGCCGTCATGAGCATTTATACTTCTGCGTATGTCTGTTTTGCTCTGCAATTACACCGCCGAAACGCTAGTTGACGTGAGCGGGTTCCACTGTGTTAACATTCCTCGATCCTCGCGGGCTTCTACGAACAATGGCGAATGAAAGAGAGCGGATCATGTTGGAGCTGGAGCTTATCGAGGTCCAAAAACTGTTAATTTTATTTAAATTACTAAAACTAAAAGGCAGAAACGAGAGAAGGCGTAGGAGGAGATGGTACGTGCGGGCGATCCAGAGTGCAGAAGATCATTCCGGAAATGCGGAGGAGGAAACGTGATACTACCAAGTCGACCAATCACAGATCTTGCCGCATTGCGTAGTTATATTGTTGAAAAGGTGCGCGTAAGGGTACGGCGAAGGGTACACGTCAATGCGTATGCTACGCCGTACCTACTACGCGCACCCGACGCAGAAGTATAAATTGGCCTTAATAACCTGTGCTCTTGTGGCCAGAGATGGCATTACAATGGAAGAGGCTTTATTGATGGCGCATTAAGGGATTTATTTCAATGTCAAAACAATATGTTTCCACTGCAGGTACATACAATGTTATTTACCTCGGTCTGTGTGAATTTTGTGATCTTCTCAAACTCTCCACGCTGATTAGGTTTGATTATTCGTCCCAAGCGAGGAGGCTTCACTAGTGAATATGTGATTTCATCCCCGTCTTCACTTGTTATGGCCCGTAAAATATCTCCACCGATCACCTGCCTGGTGCCTGAGAAGCATCACCAACAAATCATACCACTCCACTGATTTCTTCATGAAAACACATTCTAGCAGCTGTTATACAGCAGTAATTGATCTATAAGATTGTTCCAGATAAGATAACAGATTCTTCATGATGAGGAAAATGAAAAATAACCCACCAATTTAAAGTTTTATAAACAAATTCTCTCAGGGCCAGTAAAGATCTTCCAGCTGGCCCAAAGAGAGACAGGGATTTAGATTTGAGCTTTGGATGTGTGGAGCCCACCTGGGAAGACCATGAGTTCTCCCTCCATTTCCATGGAGATGGTGAGCTGTCTTGCCTTGACAGTGAAGTGGTAGAGAGGTGAAGTGTGTTCTCCATCAGTCACGGTGAAGCTGAACCCACCGGATTCTGAGCCTGGGAGCAGACACAAGCACTTCCTATTCACTACATCATGTCTCAATCTTATAATGATGGTTCTTCAATGGTTCCTTGCAAGACGTTAGATTTATCAAAGCTAACTTTTCTTATCAAGAACCTTTTTTTTTGCAGGTCCAAAGTTCTGTATGGATTTTTGGAGAATGCAAGAGATCTTTATTTTATGTTTTCAGATTAACGTAGTGGTTTCAGGGGTCTTCACATAGATATTTATTTTCTAAAGAACTGTATAATAAAAAGTTATTTGAGGAACTTCTTGAGGAGTTGTTATAGGGTGACATCAAAGTACCAGAAGAGCGATTCGAAATAGAACTGTCTGCTTTTTATAGTTCTCATGGTACTTTGATGTCACAGCGCTGCTTTAAGTCCAACACATGTAATATGTACGTGTATTAGCATCGCTTTGACCGTTCTCTGTCGATCCCAGCTTCTCACGCATCACTATTGGTTGATTATGTACCATGTCTGCATGTTATTGATCAAACTACTTTTGGATCATATCCTTCAGCAAGTATGAAAACAGGAAAACAAAGCCAAAACCTGGATATTTTAGGCAGTATAGAAACCTTGGACAGGATATGTTTGGGAAAAAAAGAGGATGTATTGTCACCCACTCTGCTACTCTGTGATTGCTGAGCTGATCTGAGTTGAGTTTAGCATGTTGGTAATGCATCTGCTAATGTGCAGACATGTAATTGAGAGGGTTTTTATCATGTTAGGGTTCCTAACAGTTATGTAGCATGCTGCTACTCTGTGATTTCTAAGTTTTTCTGAGTTGTTTTAGTGTGTTGCTATGCATTTGCTAATATGCTCTATAATTGCTAAGATGTTCTGAGTTATTCTAAGTTGTTTTTAGAATGTTGCTATACGGTTTCCAAGGCATTTTGGTTTTACTTTGTTGCTATGCTGTTTATAATCTCTTTTTGGTGGGTTTTTTTAAAAACATATTTCTATGGTGTTCTGTGTGGCTGGGCCTTGAAACAGGTGTTTTTTTTTAAACACAATTCTATGTAGTTTCTAGGGTGTTCTATATGATTGCCATGCCCCGAATCTCTTTAGCTGATGTTTTATTCTGTTTTCAAACGTTTTAAAGAACTTGATTCAAAGAAACTGATGTCAACCCACCGTGATGAATGAATAAAACCTCTCCATTATTTATCTGAGCCTGGGTGAAACTGTCCACGCTTTCATCTGGGGACACTTTAAAAGCAACGATCCCATTGCTGGGCATCTCGATAGCATACACCAACTCCTCCGGAGGGGTGTCAAGATCATCGCTGCTCAGCATATTGGCTGTGATTTCAGACTCCTCGCCGGATAGAAGCTGAAAGGAGAGAGCGGGCACAAAACAAAGCGGGATAAACAAACCAATATACAAGATGAAACAACTAAACTGTTGTTTTCAGAGGTGTCTAACTGTCTGGAGTCGTTGGGATGTGAAAGAGGCAGTTATGTCTCCTCTGATGCTGCTCTAATGGATGTGTAATGGACAAGTTGCTGAAAGACATCCTTAAACGATCAAATTCAGCTGGGAGATTGCAGGGCTGCCGTGTGAACACCACACATCAACACATTTATCTGTTTCTCAACGCTTTCACTGCCTCCATCTACCACTCTCCTGAGAGACCGAGGGGAAAAACTGGAATTGAGTACATGGCATAGTGCCCTGGAACAGAAAGGTCCACAAACTCATTATCATTTAGTAATCTAGTTTCCACATAACGTGACCTTCAAGATTTAAGTGCATGTAAAATCATCTTCTTTTCTCCTGTGAGTGCTTTTTTAATGCAGTGTCATTACCAGGGTAAATATTAGTCATATTACATAACTCTTTACACTGCCCTCTGGTGATTGTCCAAAGACCTTTACATCACTTCCTGTGTAGTATATGTATGGGCATCCACTAGATGGTAGCACTAGATCAGAGTACAGCATTAGGAAAGTTAATGAAACAAATATCTCCCAAATTGGGCTGGAAATTGCTGTTTCTTCATATTCAATATTTAATTGATGTAACATGAGGCTGCATGGCAAATCAGATCCCAGCATGCAGTGCCGAGGCCTGCTTTGATGGGAAACTGCAGTCTCTCTCTGATTAGACTGGTGTGTCTCTATAGGGTCTCTACATCAGAGCTCAGGGGGTGTGATTGAGTAACTGTGTGATTGTGTTTGTGTGGATGAATCTCACAGAAGTTTCTTGTTTCATGCGAAAATCAAAAGGAAAACCATATGAAATCATAAATGAAGCCATTTTAGGATTATGCTTTAGGAATGCTTTATTTTCATAACAATTATTGCAACAAAATGCAAAACAGAGCTTATTCACATTACTGTAATGTGAAAATAATGTTTTTTTTTTTCAGGAACAATTAGTAGATAATTTAATTTAGCCAATTTTAATTTCAATAAAGGCATTTTTTGTCACATTATGTTCGGTAGAATGATATTTTAAAATATAATTTAGTTGTTATTTTGAAAATTTAAATATACATAATTATTTATATAAAAATTTGAATTTTGTCAAATGTGTAATTGTTAGAATTTTTCTGTATGCATATATATATATATATATATATATATATATATATATATATATATATATATATATATATATATACTGTATATACTGCAAATAAAATGCATGTACAGTATTGTTCAAAATAATAGCAGTACAATGTGACTAACCAGAATAATCAAGGTTTTTAGTATATTTTTTATTGCTACGTGGCAAACAAGTTACCAGTAGGTTCAGTAGATTCTCAGAAAACAAATGAGACCCAGCATTCATGATATGCACGCTCTTAAGGCTGTGCAATTGGGCAATTAGTTGAAAGGGGTGTGTTCAAAAAAATAGCAGTGTCTACCTTTGACTGTACAAACTCAAAACTATTTTGTACAAACATTTTTTTTTCTGGGATTTAGCAATCCTGTGAGTCACTAAACTAATATTTAGTTGTATGACCACAGTTTTTTAAAACTGCTTGACATCTGTGTGGCATGGAGTCAACCAACTTGTGGCACCTCTCAGCTGTTATTCCACTCCATGATTCTTTAACAACATTCCACAATTCATTCACATTTCTTGGTTTTGCTTCAGAAACAGCATTTTTGATATCACCCCACAAGTTCTCAATTGGATTAAGGTCTGGAGATTGGGCTGGCCACTCCATAACATTAATTTTTTTGGTTTGGAACCAAGACTTTGCCCGTTTACTAGTGTGTTTTGGGTCATTGTCTTGTTGAAACAACCATTTCAAGGGCATGTCCTCTTCAGCATAGGGCAACATGACCTCTTCAAGTATTTTAACATATGCAAACTGATCCATGATCCCTGGTATGCGATAAATAGGCCCAACACCATAGTAGGAGAAACATGCCCATATCATGATGCTTGCACCTCCATGCTTCACTGTCTTCACTGTGTACTGTGGCTTGAATTCAGAGTTTGGGGGTCGTCTCACAAACTGCCTGTGGCCCTTGGACCCAAAAAGAACAATTTTACTCTCATCAGTCCACAAAATGTTCCTCCATTTCTCTTTAGGCCAGTTGATGTGTTCTTTGGCAAATTGTAACCTCTTCTGCACATGCCTTTTTTTTAACAGAGGGACTTTGCGGGGGATTCTTGAAAATAGATTAGCTTCACACAGACGTCTTCTAACTGTCACAGTACTTACAGGTAACTCCAGACTGTCTTTGATCATCCTGGAGGTGATCATTGGCTGAGCCTTTGCCATTCTGGTTATTCTTCTATCCATTTTGATGGTTGTCTTCCGTTTTCTTCCACGTCTCTCTGGTTTTGCTCTCCATTTTAAGGCATTGGAGATCATTTTAGCTGAACAGCCTATCATTTTTTGCACCTCTTTATAGGTTTTCCCCTCTCTAATCAACTTTTTAATCAAAGTACGCTGTTCTTCTGAACAATGTCTTGAACGACCCATTTTCCTCAGCTTTCAAATGCATGTTCAACAAGTGTTGGCTTCATCCTTAAATAGGGGCCACCTGATTCACACCTGTTTCTTCACAAAATTGATGACCTCAGTGATTGAATGCCACACTGCTATTTTTTTGAACACACCCCTTTCAACTAATTCAACTAATTGCCCAATTGCACAGCCTTAAGAGCGTGCATATCATGAATGCTGGGTCTCATTTGTTTTCTGAGAATCTACTGAACCTACTGGTAACTTGTTTGCCACGTAGCAATAAAAAAATATACGAAAAACCTTGATTATTCTGGTTAGTCACATTGTACTGCTATTATTTTGAACAATACTGTACATGCTATAAATTATTCGAAGTATTTTATAAATATCATATTTATATTTCAATCTATATTTATTTTTTTTGCTTTGGATTTTAGGGTGAAATATAAACCACTTTTAGTGAGATAAACGGATTATAAGTGTGTGTGTGTGTGAGTGTGTGTGTTAGATACTGTGCTGGTAAAACTTGTGTTTGCAATTTTGGAAAGAGCAAGTCTGAATTTGAACTTTGTCTGTTATTATCATCTGTAACCATCGAAAATTGAGGTGTCCTGGTTTAAAGGGAAAGTGAAGTGACGCGTGGCCTAGTACTCTGAATTTGTGCTCTACTTTTAACCCATCCAAGTGTACACACACATTAGTGAACACACACCCGGGGCAGTGGGCAGCTCAGGGAGCAGTTAGGGGTTCAGTGCCTTGCTCAAGGGTCTCACCTCAGTCGTGGTATTGAAGGTGGAGAGAGTGCTGGTTATTCACTCCCCCCACCAACAATTCCTACCAGACCTGAGACTTAAAGCTGCAGTCGGTAACTTTTGACGCTCTAGTGGTTAATAAACAGAAGTGCTTGCGTCTTGCGGAAGAACATTGTAGCCGGAACTACTTCTCTCTGTTTATGTCTATGAAGAATCACAAAGGTACTGGGTTACTCCGCCACGGTACCCCGAAGCAATCTAAAATAGTCCGAATATAAACACTTATTATAGGTGCACCCTAGTGATTCAGGACAAGCCAAAAACACGGTTTGGAAAATGGATTCATGGTGTACTCGCTTATTATATACATTTTTCTACATTTTGAACACAAACAAAGTTACGGACCGCAGCTCTGATTGGTTATTTTTTACCGGGAGCGATTGAGTTTCTGCAAATGGCAATAGGACCACTGGGAGGAGCCAGAGGAGCTTGATTTTTTTCACAGATTATCTGTCTCATATTCTACTGTCAGGACATAATGACAGGTTTCACAAATATGTAAAAAATATATTTTTACAAAAGTTACCTACTGCAGTTTTAAAACCATGACCTTCAGTTTACAAGTCTGACTCTATAACCGTTAGGCCACGACTGCCCCAAAGCATGTCTGATACAGAGACAGACAGGGCGCATGTGCGCAAGAGAAGGGGAACTATCTGCATGTGGAAAAACACACATATCATTATTTCACGTTTTGCGGGAGTCGAGCGGTGTCTCTGATTGGTCTGTTTACCCTCCAGCCCAAAAACCGAATTCTTGCCACCGTCATGGTTTTCCAAAAATACGAGTCTCCACGGCAACCAGAAACCACAGACAATATGGAGCAAGCACTGAATGACCCTCTGTGTTCTGGTGGAGGGAGTAGCTCTGAAATTTCTGACTACGACTAAGCTTCATCAATGTTTAAAACTGGGAAAGTGGTCTTGGTGTACCTCCATTCCAGTGTTGCGCTGGATGCGGGGCGGTTCGTCATTCGCAGGGAGGATGGTGATGCCGATGGTCAGGGACGCACTCCTGCGGGTGATGTGATAAGCGGACGCCATGAGGGTGAAACTATCCTCTGTGGTCTCGCTGCTGTCGTGGACGTAGTACACCTGTCCCTGTTGTACCTGAGGAAACACAACATACACAAGAGATATCAGGAATCCAGTTACACACACACCTAATCCTTTTTCTGACCATTAGGGCATTTCTGGTTTTACAGCGGCTTTATTTTGGTGTTTTTTAAGTGACGAGACAATAAAAACATCTTTTTAAAATTCTGTAGAAGTTGTTCCCCTCCAAAAAGATGAAATAAATAAACAAAAACTACCATGGTAACCATAGTTCCTGTTTTCAGGATTGTTTCATGTTTCTAATCAGAATCTTTGTTTATTTTACTCTATTTTTAGACACTTTTTATTTATAGCATAACAGTCACGTTGTGTTGCAGTCATTTTTACTTGAGGTTTTCTTTTTCCTGAAAAATATAAATTCTAACAACTTACAAATGATTATTTTTTATTATATATAATTTTTTACTTTACTTATAATTAATATGACTTATACATTTCTTGTTATGCTATATTATTACCAAATATTGGATTCAGTCTTTTTATCAGCTTGTTTTCTTTCAATTAGCACAGCTTTTGTGTTTCTTTTTGGAACTGATTGATCATAGGCCTCACTGATCTAAACTTATGCCATAAATATTGCCACAATTATCCACAACTAACTCTTTTTTTTTTCGCTGAAGAACTGAGGCCTGATCAATCATTTCCCAAAAAATAAATACAAGACCTGTCCTAATTAATAGAAAACAAGTTGACAAAAAGATAGAGTCCGATGTTTGTTGATAATACAGCATAGATATTTACAAGCAATTTTCAATTTTCAATTTTCATTTTTGATCAAGAACACCAAATTAGGTAAAAGATTTTCAGCACAGCACAAATGACAGTGAAGAAATAACAAAAAATGATGGAGGAAACTTATCCTAAAAATGCATTCGAATCGCATTAACCATGATGAAATATCTCAAGTTGGACTCAAACGTATGACTGAGCATGTGCTCTCACCACTAAGCCACATCTCCAACCTTATTAGCATAATGCAAAACTCTAGGAAGCCCCACAGCTGCGAGCGTGTCATGTGAAACTGAAGTGTCTTAGTTTGTCCGGTGCAGGAGGTCAGACATCTGCCGTCTGTCATGTGTTGTACAGATTTAACAGGCTCCAGATGATCAGATCATTGCACATAGTACGAACTACAAATCTTAACAATGAAACATCAAAATCTAACTGTATGTTTTCATCAGTATGAGCTCCAGCGCCAAGTGTCAGAGCTAAGTGCTAACTGCTAGAAGAGAAAAGCTGTGCTTCAACCTCTTTCTGACATTAAGTCTGCATATTCTCATGTTTGTCGGGAAATCAATAACATATGGCAGATGTTTACGGAAGATGCCATTTGGAATAGAGGTGAAATGTTTTAATGTAAGAATCTTAGTTTATTTTTTGACTATATATATATATATATATATATATATATATATATATGTTTTTTTTCCCAGTGCATTAAAAAAATACACAAAAAATTTATTTTGAAACAACAAACATCATGATCCACCTGTCTGATCACCGCAGCCCATTGTTTCAAAGTGCTAATATTTAGGGCTGTAGTACTCGAGTCCGGTCTTGGACTCGAGTCCGGACTCGAGACATTTTTCTGTCGTCTCGGACTTGTCTCGGACTCGTTGAATTTGCACTCGGACTTGTCTCGGACTTGGCCATTGGACTCGCCAAGTCTTCTAGTTGGTCTCGACCGAGTCCAGCAAAAAAATAAAATAAAAAATGTCTCCTTCAAAACAAAACCACATTTGCATGATGTCGCGACTGAAAACGTGTGGAAAACACTAGGCGCGCCGCTCTCCTTATTTCCAAAGCACTCTGTAATCTGCGCTCGCGCTCCAGTGGCGTCTGCTGTTGCTGGGCAACCATGACCCGCTCTCCATGATGACGCAGAAGTTTCAGCAAAGAATAAATGGATTTCCAGCACTAAACATCCCTTGCAGTAGCTCTGCTAATAGATTCATTTAAAAAATGGCTATCCTTGAACAACTATGATCATCTGTTTCTCCATCTTAGCTTTCAGTATTGTTCCGGGAAAGGATGTGCATGACCAGTGGTGCATTTACTGCGACCTGAAAAGTTTAGATGTTTCTAATTTAATTTTCTACCTGTTAGATTGTGTTTTACCTACACCTAGATAGCCTTTTTTTTATCAATAAACGCGTATTAACGTATAGCCTTATGCAACAATTAGTACATATGTACATTTTAAAAACTTTATATATGACATTACATATTTACATTTTCATGTAACAGCCTTATTTGTATCTGTAACAATCACAATTTTTTTCCTATCTGCATTCGGATACAACATCGTACAGTTACTTGATAAGACTGTTATGACTTTTTATATATTTTTTCGTAGTTATCACTGAACAAGTATGTCGTGTTAAACTGAAATAATTATTAATTTCATGACATGTCATGACAAACGTTTAGTGATCATTTGAACACGACTGAATCCATTCAATGCACACATTCTCATTACGCAGAACACTTTGAGCGAGTCTTAATGTTAATGAACTTCACTAAACAGATGTGTGTGTTCCGCGCAAACCAGCAAAAGGTAAATATGCAAACATGTAGGACAAGTAGACAATGTATCCGTATCGAAGCTGATTATTAGCCTACTCTTGAGAGAGAACTGATTTGGTTTTTGAGAGACTGAGACGCGCAGCGCGGCTGTTTGATTGGCGAGCGCGCTGTGCTTATTCCATTCATTCGTATCATGGAAGCCTAAGCTTTCAATATTTGCCTTTTAAATATATACAAATAATATAACGTGTAGCTATGATGTATTATTATAGGTAAAATTACTCTTGCAACGCTCTGATTTCTGAGAGATAAACAGAGAGGTGACAACAATGCGGTGTTTGATTTGCGCTCTTTTCACTCATAAAGTTTACATTCATTCACTTCTGGCGCTGATGCCCTGGCTCACCTGTTATCTAGCAAACACCAGACTCTGTCAGCTTTAGCCGAGTATTCAGGCAGAATTATTCCTTGAGCGTTATTCGTTTTTTAAGCCATTATCCGTGCCATTCCGAATAAGGTATTCGGCTTCAGGCACAACCCTAATTATTACATTACATATTTTATTTTTACATGCAACATAAATAAGGTCATATAGTAACAGCTCCACGCAATATTGTAATTCTAAAATTCACGTGGTACTTGCAATCACTTTGTATTCATTATGGTTAATGCATGCTGGAGTAGTCGATTGTTTCCGACAGTGCTCGACTAGTCTATGCAAGCACTAGTATAGTATGACAAAAATTTCGCTGTATTTATGTGCGCATGTCCAGTAGAGCCAAACGTATCCCTTCTAGCCTTGCTGCGCGCATTTGTCATATCCCGAGCTTTGCGTGTGTCTGTGCACTGTGCCAAGGCATCTGTCATATACATTTTTGACCACAGATATAATGTCAACAAAAAATAAAGTACATAAAAATTATTTGACCTTACAGTTCCAAACTTTGTTCTTTTATCCAAGTTTAGCTCCCAGGGTCGGACTGGGGGTAAAACCAGTACTCATTAGCAAGGCCCCAAAGGAAGAGAGGGCCCTTGAAAAGTATGAATCTGAAATATATATTTTTTACCTGGATATTTTCATGGGTGGGGACCATGGGGGCCCATCAGGACTGCCTATGCATAGGGCCCAGGATCTTGTTTAACGCCCCTGTTAGCTTTAACCCTAATTATACACACTTGAGCCTAATCAAGCTCTTACTAGACACACTAATCTTCCAGGTGTTTTAAGGCCAGTTGGAGCTAAACTTTTCAGGACATTGGCCATCCAGGATGTAGTTTGGAGACCCCTGTCCTACAGAGTTGTTACTTTGCACATGCTTTTTGATCATTACAAATAATAATGTAAAATTATTTTCTTAGAATAGGAGATATGCTTTCTCTCGCATCACAAACATTATCAGTAGTTAAGTATGTGGTCTTGAAGAGGACCCTTTTTTCTTTCATTTGGACTCGGTCTTGGACTTGGACTCGAAACTTTTGGACTTGGACTTGACTTGGACTCGAACCTCTTTGGACTCGGTCTTGACTCGGTCTCGACTAGTCCTGGACTTGGACTTGACTTGGACTCGACAAAGCCGGACTTGACTACAGCTCTACTAATATTAATAAAATAAGAATAAGAATAATGTTAATGTATATCATATTAAAAGGATAGTCCACATAAAAATGAAAATTCTGTCATTATTTACTCTCATGTCATTCCAAACCTATATGATTTCTATTTTAATTAATTTTTTCCCTGTGGAACTTGAAAAAGAAGATGTTTTAACCAAATGTTTTCGGTTCCCATTGACTTGAAAAAAAACAAAAAAAAAACTTTTGGTTACCAACATTCAACTTCAAAATATCTCAGTTACACAAAATAAAGAAAATCACAGGTTTGGAACATGCGGGTGAATAAATGATTTTCATAAAATATTTGGGTGAACAGTTCATTAATTTACTACAGTAACATCATTGGCACTTGTGGTCCAATGTAAAATCAAAGTCCTGAAGCATAAAGCCATAGCTCTGAAAGAAGCTGTTTAACATTATTCTGTTGTTTAGTCCATATTTGTTTTGAAATTGAAAACTGTTGGTGACTATCAACATAAGATATCAATTTTTGCAGCAGAGGAGAAATGTATTCAAGATTGTTTCATCCTGACACGCTAATATCTGTTCTGTCTCTTTGGTTTTGAAGCCCTGTACTGTTCTAGATGTTTTCATCTCAGTGTGCTGTGAATGTCTGCTGCTATTCTGCACCGTAAGCTATCATTACAATCTGTTCCCTGGTGTGGCAGCGGTGACCGGCAGTATACACACCGACCGCTGACTCCACAACACAGAATAAAGGAACTCCACATTCAGCTCAGTAATGAGCATGACGCAAACGTCTTTATTTAGGAATAATTCTGCTTTGGTTCCTTTCCTGCGCAGTAGTTTCTCTCCATATGGAACATGTTAGCTGTGTTTCAGAAGCATTGCATAACTGAAGAAAGGAAACGTAGAGCACAGGACAGCGAGAGCAAGACATTGTGTATCAAGATGTAGTGTGGAGCAGCTGCTCACAATGAAGTTATTCTGACAGCTGGAGTAAAACCACCAAAAGACATTGATTCTGAACTTCAAATTCAATCTGTCCCCCATCTGTGATCTCCCTCTCTCTCTCTCTCTCTCTCTCTCTAATCCTGCCGTTCTCTGTCTGATCTAAGAGCTGTGTTCATTGCATAAGATATCTGTCAGTCTAACACCACTAATGTCCTGCTGTGCCTCAATCTCTGAAAGGAATATTCAGTATTATTTTCAACAGTCAACAGAAATTGAGCCTGAAGTTAAAAAACAACCTGGGAAGTTCATCTGTTCTGGCTGAATCACTCCTGAGTTAACCTGATCTCTGTTTTCAAAGTCGCATAGCCTGGCGGCGCGGTGTAAATACTTTATTTGTGGGATATATGGCCTAGTTTATTCTGGCCCGCGGCAGCAGGGAAGCGCAAGTCAGAATTTCCATCAAGTTGGAACGGCAGTCATAAGAGCAATGTCTAGCGCTCTCAAACAACAGCACACTTATTCCACCGCTGGTCTTTCTCTGCTCATTCTTTCCACTAGAAGACCTCTGGGTCACTCCGCTAGATATCATAATGCAAAGTCGTTTTAGGGAGCCCACTGGAAGCAAAGAGAGCTTAGATAAGTCTTAAAAGACAGTGGGTGAAAGAGAAACTGTTTCTTTGAGCCACTAAAACTGAGCGAGCATCAGACAGGCGTGATCAAGGTCCACCTCAATAGCTGTTATTCTGTGAACGGCTTGTAATTAAGATGCAGAAAATGCTATTTTATGCCTGACTGTTCTACAGTGATATGGCAAAATGCTATGCGGGGATCCTGGTAGTCTCAGAGAAACCATTACACAAGGTTGTTCGCCTTTGTAATTGAAGCCAACGACAGCTCCTCTGGTTCCAGCGCAGCTCTTTTATCGTGAGAAGAATGAACGCTCATTGCAGTCACAAAGTACAAGCAAACAAAACAAACACGGCTGTAGTTGCAGCATCATTAGTTGTTCCCACTGTTCTTCTCTCTTCAAATGAGAACAGTTTACCCCCCCCCCCCCCCCAAAAAAAAAAAGGGAGGATGACTTTCTTCATCCTCGCAAACTCTCAGCCCATTTCCATGCTGCTCGAGCAAACAGCGAAAGCATATTGTGGCTAGAGGCTGTCAAGCTCCAAAAAGGACAGATGAACACCATAAAAGTTGTCTTTACGACTCAGAAGCAACATTTTGAGTTTTCTGAATTCACGTGATAGCTTTACATGAGGATCAGACCACAATTTCAGTCATTTAATGATGCTCTCACCTACAGATCTTGAATCTCATTTCCACATGCACATTTTCTACCTAACTTCATCGATATTATGAGACATTTGGGCTGCTGTTTTAGAGATTTTATGTCCTTTTTGGACATTCAGACCCCCGGTCACGATATGCAATCATTCTATGGTTAAAATGAGTGAGAAGATTATGCAAATATTTCATTTTGTGTTTCATGGAAGAAAGTTAGTTAGATAAATAGTCATTATTATAGCGTTTTAATATTGTATGTCAGTGTTGTGATTCCTCACCAAAGCTAAAACTATTAAAAACATTTTCAGTAATTGAATAAAGCTGAAATAAAATCTACAATGTAAGTATTAGATGGAAAAACAGCTAATTTGCATGGACACACCTCTGATGCCCATATAAGAGCTGGCAAACACATGTT
This sequence comes from Carassius auratus, assembly GCF_003368295.1. Lineage (NCBI taxonomy): Eukaryota > Metazoa > Chordata > Actinopteri > Cypriniformes > Cyprinidae > Carassius > Carassius auratus. Next base: position 116,271 of record NW_020525577.1, on the reverse strand, counting down.
AGCACAGGCCACTCCTCTTTCCATGCCTAAAATCAATGGCCACACCTCTTATGTGCATATATGGGTTGGCTATCATGTTTCCAAGGTAAAATTAGAAATGTTGTGTTTGCTTAAACTGAAATGAATGTTTACGCAAAATCACTAGAACTGAAATTTAAATTAAGGCTATATATATACAGTATATAGTGATAAAAGTGATAAAATAGCTAAAACTTAAATTAAAATGAAAACTGAACATATAAAAATAAAAGCAAATTCAAAATACTAATGTAATAAATACTGTAATTGTATATATTAAAATGTGTATTTTTCGACACTCACATCCTCCCAGGTGAAGGTATCAAGTCCATCGTCTTTATCCAGATACTTAATATCTCCATGCTGAGGTGCTTCCTCCATAAAAAAGTCGATGTTCATGGAACGATAGAAATGGTGTGTGATATTCAGAACCTCTTGGGTCAGTGCCACAGATCCACCTTCCCTCACTGTGAGGTTGACCACCTGGATGGGTATGATGCGTGGAACAATGACCACCTGCACCTCTAGATCTTCTACGGCAGTGAAGCCATTGCTGACATCGACGATGAAGTGGTCCTGGCCCTGAAGGGAAGTGGAGACATAAAAGATTCTACCCAGGTTTATGTCCTCTTGTGTGAAAGACTGAATGTAGTCCAGCACGGGTGATGCCACACTGTCCGAGTCGTTGTTAAGTTTGACTACATGACCCAACCGTGGAAAGTCTTTGACAGAGAACACCATCTCTTTGGGCAGGATGTCTCTTTGCATCACCTAAGAGGATGACAAGAAGACCTTCAAATGAGTGCAGTGTGAAACTTTCAAATGCTGCATATCCCTACAGATGCAGCTATCTTTTAATAATAATTACATTCAGAACATACTGAATTTTTCTTTCACATTGTACTGTACACCCTTTCTCTAATGCGTTTAAGAAAAGTTCACCTAAAAATAAAAAGCCTCATTTACTCAAAGTCATGTCATTCCGAATGTTTATATGCATTCATTTAAATATAATTTTCGATGTCAATAATGTTTGAACGTATGTAAATAAATAAAAAATGACATTCAAGATATTTAAGAAGAAAATAATTTATATGGGTACTATATGATAATGAGTAAAGGAATGATATTGTTGGTTGAACTATCCCTTCAAATGAAATCTTAGAGTAATATTTACAGTTTAAAAAACATAAACATGTTTTGATCTATTAATAATACTGAATAATACATTATAGAAACCCTGAGTTATACAAAATCCCCTATTCAAATCTCAGAAATGCTTAAAGGGAAAAAGTAATACAAAATGTAAATCAGTGTCAGGTTTCACAAATGTCCAAATTAATCTGAGCAGTTCCTCTACTGCAATAATTGGGTAATAATTGAAAGTGTTCTGGAACCTCCCACAGAAATTAAGGACTGTTAGAAGACTTTGTAAACTGATATTAATATTTCTGCTATATGCAAGATGTTTAAGGCAATGGCTTTATGCCTTTGGATAAGAACTTATGACTTGACATGAAATAACACTTTCATGCAGACCTATTTCCTGAACACAATTTGAAGCAATCCATTTGTAAGACTTTTTTTTTGGCTAAATTGTTGCACTTAATTTGGTAACAGTGTTCCATTTTGTGTTACAAATTAATACAATTATATTGAGTGAAAAAAATCTGTATTCAGAAGTGTTCTTGCCTTACCCCAAGTCACTACAGTATGCCTACAATAATGATTTAGATATTGAGCAACAACTTGTAATTTTATGTTTGAACCACAAGATCTACAAGGTTTTTTTTATTAAAATTTTAAGCTTGAATATTTAATTTTTTAGAAATGTATTTGAAAACAAAGTAATTCATATTTTTTTAAAAATAATTGGGGAGAGAGTTTTACCTCCAGGTGGCTTGCATCAATAACAGAATGCTCTCCTTCATAGGCAAGGATCACCACGTTCGACACAACTAGTGGCTGTGACCGGTAACCTTTCTTGAATATCTTAATCCTGAAAGTGCCCTCCGTAGACCAACCCTTAGCTTGCACTGTGAAGGCAAAGGAATCTTTCGAGCTAAGGCTCTGGTCATTGTGTTCGTAGGAGACCACACCCTTAGTCAGGTCCTCTTGTGTAAATTTGGAAGATTCAATTCCACTCACTATAATCCTACCATCACTGGGAGGAGAAGTAACATCATAAATGATCTCGGCTCCACTTCTAATGTCCATGTTAGTCTCTACACTTAGTAGACTGGCGTTCAGCGTCTTGGTGCTACCATGGTCCATGACCACCATCGTATTGTTGGCTATTCGTAGAAAAGGGTCACCTGCTTGCACCTGAAGTACAGTTGTTGTCTTATGTAAACCATCAGATACTTGAAGTTGGAATCGCTCACGGTCTGCCCCATGGTGAACAAACAGAACCTTCCTGTCCCTCAGGTCAGCCTGGGTGAAGCGGAAGAGCAGTTGTGTTGGGTCTACTGCAGAAACAATGTTTCCCGAAAGTATTCCCACTCTCACATAAACCAGCTGGGTGTCATTAAAGTCAGAGTCATCGTCTTTGAATAGAATGTCTTCAGTGGTCAATAAACGCTGGCCATTTCTGACAACATTAAAAGGTTTGTGGATGACCCTTTGAGGTACATAGTCATTCCTGGATTGTATTGCAATGTTAAACACTCCCCTCAGTACCTCATGACCTTCATCTTGCCAACCATTGCCACCTCTTGAATCAAATGCCAGAAAGGTAAACTGGTCATGACTTGTTTCTGATCCATCATGCTTGTAGACCAACCTGTTCAAGGAGAGATCCTCATTGCTAAAGACTTGAATTGCACCATCAAACCTTTGCATACCTGGTGGAGAATCTCTGATAAGACGACCATGATTGGGATCTTGTACTATCCTGTACACAAAGTCTGTTGAGGTGGAGGTTTGAACCCAGAGATATTCTTTATTTATGATGTTTTCATTTCCTTTCAACACAACAAGTCTCTCATTGATTAGGGCTGGAGCATCAGAATCAGCCTTGATTTTGATTGGAAAGGTGTATACTCTGGAGTACTGATCCTCTGCGAATACTTTGAACTGGAACTGATCCTCAACATCAACTGCTCTGTGGACACGAGGACTGTAACTAATGAAACCATTCAAAATGTCTTGTTGGGTGAAGGTATCACCATCAGATAACTCTTTATCAAGCATCATCAAGATTCCCTGGACTGGGCTTTTCATAATCATGTACTGGACTGATCTTGAATCAATGTTGCTTTCCCTCACAAAATCTTGAAGTTGTTCAGATTTAATGACCTTTGGCTGCCCACCTTCAACTTCCAGAGGAATGCTATTACCCATTCCTATAAGGGCAGGCATGATATTAATGATAAATAAGTTGTCTGGGAGGATGACCTGTCCAAGCTGTGCACTGAAGTGAATAAACTCTGTTTCTGTGTCCTTGAGATTGGCTGTGAGGTTGGGAACATATTTCAGTCTTTTTTGCTCCAGGTCAGACTGATGAAATAGTGTGACTCTTTTTGGTACCCCATTGTCTGAGATCAACTGCAGTTCTCCAAACTGAAGTGGCTGAGTGACATTATATACAATGTCTCCAGTTTTTGGAGTTGCAGAAATGGCCAGATTTTGTATTCCAATTGGGGTGCTGTCATCCTGGGTGACCAGAAGGCCAGTATTTGTGACTAGAGTCATCTGTGGTTGGGTGATAAGCAACTTAAATGTGCTTGACTGGCTAACTAAATCTCCATCTGAGACCTGTAGAGTAAGTTCTGTCACTTCTCCTCCCTTGTGCACATAGTGGATATTTCCTTCTTTCAGTTGTCTACAAGTGAACTCTCTGAGACCAAATCCTGGCTGTTGAGCATTCTCCAGATATCCAGCAGCAGTAGGGTCTGATGTAACTGTGACCTTGAGTTCATCACAACGATTGTCTGAGTCTGAGATTTTGATAAGGTTTGGGCTCAGACGTGTGCGACCATTAGCTGTGATTGAGATATCCCCTGCACTTAGCTGAGGGATGTCATTGACTGGGATGATTTCCACCGGTAGCACATATTGGTGTGCAACACTCAAGCACTCTGGGAGATTCGTTCCATGTGCAGCCACCTCCAGATGGATTTGATCCCCATAATTTTCATTGCCATCATGAAGATATTTGATTTTCTTGTTGACAACATCCAGAAGGGTAAATTTCTGTACCCTTGTTTTTCGTAAGTTCATATCAACCACTCCATACCAGGGATTGTTTAGCAGTGTAAAGATGATCTCAGATTCACGAACACCTACTTCTTTTAGGTTAAATGTTGGGTTTAGGTTTACAATGTCGATGAAGGCCTCTCCTCCCTCTGGAACCAGCAGAGGAGTGATGTCCAGGAGCTTGGAAATATTGTGGAAAATCTCTGGCAAGTCCTCTGTAGGAAAACAGTGTCTTTCATCAGTACTGGCATTAATGAATGTGATTCTTACTGGAGGTGTAGTTGTTAACTCCAAATCCTCATCATAAGTGGAGTAATCATATTCTCCCTCACATTTCACATAAATGTCTTTAGTTATCAGAGCATCCTGCAGGCTTCTGTGCTTCTGATTCACCTTGATTTCACCTAAACATCCAATAAAGGACTCAGTTGTGACCTCCTCCTCCACACGAGTCAAATAATCTTGAAACACATCCTTCATCTTCATTTGAATGCCTCCTAGGTATAGGTTCCCCACTAGATCCAGCTTTTCTGTCTCATTAAGAGGGAGTGAAACTATTTGACTGTCCACATTTATCTGGAACTCATAGGGATCAATCTGAACTTTAACTCTGTGCCATTGATCATCATCCACTTTCACTTCCACATTGTCTAGCATATACATTCCACTTCCCAGATCTATTACACCTTTTAGGAAGCCTCCTGCCATACCGATTGCAATGAAGTCTGCCTGATGTCCTGGGTGGAAGAGCAACAGAGCATCCTCAATGGTCGTCTTCATCAGCATCTCCAGGCTACGGGAGCCTGTGCTAGGTCTGGTCCAGGTAGGGAAAGAGATGAATGATTCTGGACTGATAAAGCTTGTGGTGTCTCCGTCTCCTGCCTCAAACTCACTGCTGCAGCTCTCCTTGGTGTCATAGCAGACTGCAGCTTCTGAAGCCAGAATATCATAGTCATTAGACTCAAACATAACATTGCTCATGCAGCCACGCAGGGAGGGAACAGCTGTGCTCAGGTACTCCACTTCCAGGTCCCTCACGCCTCCAAGGAACACGCCCTGGTCGATATTCAGGTCCTCATCTGCATCCTCCACTGGAATGAAGGTTGTGTACAGGTTGTCCACAGCCATTGTAAGTTTGGAGTCTTTCAGAATGAGAGACACATGATGGTCCAGAAGGTTACTGAGCTGGAGACCCATCCTGGAGGAGAGAACCTTTTCTCCAGATCCCATGTCAATCCTAGCCTGTAACGATACATGCACAAACAAATTAAACACCAAAATTGATTGACATTTTTGACATTTTCTGGAAAAAATAAAAAATAATAATAACAATAAAAAAATATGGTGTTTGCCTGTGTTGCTGCCATGATGTAAGGGTGTTTTGAGTGGTTAGCAGGACATTGTTGTGCAATTTCTAAGCTGTTCTGAGTGTTTTTTAGAACATTGCTAATCAGTTGTTATGATGCTCTGGTTAGTTTCTAGTGATTTAATTTGAGATAACATTCATGATTGTAGCACAAATCTGCCAAAGCAATTATATGCTAAAGGTTAATAATGGTTAATATTAGGGGTTTGTTCAGGGCTTTAGGGTTTCCTTGCTTCAAAAGCACACTAATTAATCGTATCTCATTATCTTAATAAAATGTTATTTTGCTTTATCAGGTGCATTTCTCTTTAGATATTTTTACTAGAAAACAAAATAAAGGTACTGTTTAAGAATATGTTTTTCCACAGTCATTATTCATGTATTCAGCTTTGAATTTCTGATACAGACTTGGCTGGATCAGTTGGCTTTTTCAAACACTGTGCAGCCACTTAAACTGAAAATATCACAGATCTCATTTCAGATCTGCAGCCTCCAAAGATGAAAAAAGTAAATCTGAATGAATTGAATATGTCGGTGGAAATGCGTTTTTAATGACAAATCCTACCACTGATTAAATAGTCCTGGTACCGTTTTATATTGCAGCATAATGCAGGCAGTTTGAGAGTCTGTGTTTATCTATGCGGAGCGGGAGCCATTTTCTAGGGAGGCTGCAGATGAAGAAGAAATAGACTCAGAGCAAACCAGTAACTCATTCAAGCCATGGAAGCTTTTTCCATGTTTTGAGCTGAAAAACTTCAACGATTCAGTCACAGTGGAGCTGGAAGCGAATATGAGTCATCTCTCTCACCAAAAACCAAGAGGCTGCTTCTTAAAAACTCACCAGAGATTTTCTCAGTGTGTGGCTCATTCTGGGGCCCTGAAGCCTTGAAGGGCCATGAGAAAATATTGAAGATTCTATTTATTTGTTTGTAATTTACATTACAAAGTAGATATTTTGAACTGTACCCTGTGCTTTCTGAATTTGCCAGATCTGATCTCTGTCCTGTTGTATAAGTAGTAATTTACAAAGCAATTTTATCTAAAGCAGTTTAACACTCCACTATTTTTGAAAATAGGCTTATTTTAAAACTCCCCTAGAGTTTAAAAGTTGAGTTTTACTGTTTTCGAATCCATTCAGCCTATCTCCGGGTCTGGCGGTAGCACATTTAGCTGTAGCTTAGCCTAGATCATTGAATCTAATTAGACCATTAGCATCTCTTCTTAAAAATTACCAAAGAGTTTATATGTATTTTAAAACTTGACTCTTCTGTAGTTACATTGTGTACTTAGACGGAAAATGAAAATTTGCTATTTTCTAGGCTGATATGGCTAGGAACTATACTCTGATTCCGGCGTAATAATCAAGGAACCATGGGTTACAGCAGACACAATGATATTATGCAGCACCTAAAAATAGTATTTTTTCAGGCGCTGCGTAATATCACCTGCTGTAAGGCAGCTAAATTCCTCGATTATTACACTGGAATGTGAGAATAGTTCCTTGCCATATTAGTCTAGAAAATGGCAACTTTTCATTATCCGTCAGTCCCAGTACACAACAAAAGAGTCAAGTTTTAAGTAGTAAAAATATTTGCAAAAAAACGTGGAGTGCTCCTTTAACACTTTAACACTTAAAGAGTGTTCACACTGAATTATAGCAAAAAAGCAACTAGAAGTAGAGGTTGATTTAAGGTGACATGAGTAGCTGCTGGTGATACGAAAGTTTATGAATCGACCCCTAAACGATCTGAATCCAGAATGAACTGTATTTCACCTGTAGTCTGCCATTGTAGAGCTCCAGCGAGAGGTAATCTCTGTGTCCCGCCGCCAGTAGGAGCAGACCACTACGTCTGCTTGTTTTAAATTGGAGCGACACTTGAAAACTTGACAGATCCCGAATGGCATCTACTCGACAGTAGCTGTCCCCGAAATAGGAAGCTGCAAACACAAAGGGAGAAAAATATTTTTATTATAAATATTTGAATGATGACGTTCACCATTAACGTGTGAATGTGGAAGTGAGAAGACATACAGCAGATGGAAGTTTGAATTTTTAACTTTTCCAGCTGTCTTGTCAGCTGTTGTGTAGAAAAGACACTGTTCTGGCTTCAGCCCCATGAGAATGTTTATATAACTGCTTTTCTGCAGGATTTCCAGAGCTTAATGTAGTAATGTTCGGCTGTATGCTAATGTCGCCACCTGCCTTGGACTGCAAATTTGATTTTTTCCTCTATTGCATTTCGCTGCTTTAGTAAATCATTCACACATCACTCCTGGGCCTTGTGTCAAGGAGATCCCCATTCCATTAAAGAGTTTTCCAGGGGCCAAATCAACAGTGTCTATGCCACGGTAACATTATATGGCCAGACTCATTGGGGAATCCCTTCATGAAATTTTGGGATCCAGAAATGGAACATTCTCACAGAAACTATGGTCAAATGTCTTGGTAGAGGGTCAGGAGTCAATTTATGACTCGTGCAATTCTCTTATCTAAGATTATAAACAGGATACTGTTGTAACAACAAAAACGTCAAATATTAGGTAAATAATGACCAAATTTACAACAGTAAATTAAGGTTAAAATATCACAATGGTATATTAATAATATTAATGGTATATTAAAGGAACAGTTCACCCCAAAAAATAGATTTCTCTTTGTTGAATGAATCATTTGATCTGGTTTACTGAAAATTCTGAAAGATTCATGGAAGTGAGTGATTCAGTACTTTATTTAAGTTTATTTTTATCTAAGGTGAGTTCCTTGAACTCACTAAATTATCCGGACAAAGATTACCAGTGACTTCGATTTGTTCCTCACACAAATCTATCGTATGATTTCAGGACACTTTGAATACAGTCACCTGGTCTACTTTTATGGTTCTTTTCCATCTTTTTTGAAGCTTGAAAGTTTTAATTGTAATTGCATGGAAACATATCAGCACATTCTTCAAAATTTCTTGCTCCACATAAAAAAGCCTGGGATTGGAATGACATGAGTGTGAGTAAATAATGACAGATTTTTGAGTAAATGACTTTTTATCCTGTTAAATATACATAATAGAGTAGCATCTGAAATCATTCAGCAAAATGTACTGTCATTAGCCAACCGCTAAGCACTAGCTCCTAAGAAAGTGGCATCCAGCCCAGTCTCTATTTGTTCCTCTGTATTCATGCATTAGGGGAATATAATGTTTCGAGTGATATATAGCACTTAATACGCACCATAACAAAAACTGGATGCACAAAAAAACTATGTGAGTAAACTATTTTCATATGCCAAAATATCTATTTTATGTACAAAGACCATCTTTAGAGTAATGGAAACACTCATTTGCACTCTAAGCAATGCATCAAAAGCGCAAGAGATCTTCACAGTTCAGCAAAGGGTTCTCACAGATACCCCCTATATACATTCAGTCCATGCTCTCCAAAAACAAACACATAAATCTTGCAGAAAGGGCCTAAAAACAACAGGAGGCAGAGCTAAACGCTGAAGCTCATATGATCTCTCAAAATATAATCTAGAATGCTGAAAAGGTTATAACATTTAGATCTGAGCCTGCAAAAGACTGTCCGAGACCTTTGTATAGCATACCAAGCAGATAGAACCCAGCAAATCGAGATTCATTTTAATGAAGCTACATTTATCTGAAGCCTGTAACTCCGATTTGGTTTATATCAGTGCTCAACAACCTTCTGCAAGGACCAGAGAGAGAATATATGGAATTAGCTGGGAATTTTCCCCAGCTCTTTGTGATCATCAGGTCTGTTTTGGTTGGAAAATTCACAGTGCACACAGGAGGCACAACGGGCAACTGGATCCCAAGGACTCTGAGGTTCAAGCCGCTGTCGGTGCGCTGTCTGAGCATTCTCAGACTAAAAAAGACACAAGGGCCACAGTGAGCACAGCCAGCACATATGAATCTGGAACCCATTAAAACTCTTGGAGGGGATTCTAAATGGAACACATGTGTTGGAGACCCCCAACCATTCCAGAATTCAACATGCACCATACATTAAACCAAGACTCAGCTCAACTTTGTTTTTATAGGCGAGTAGCATCTCATTGCATGGTAAAAACACAGATGGCAGGCTTTTGTTTGAAAATGAGCATCATTATTCTGTTGGTTAGTTCATAATGAAACTTCATTAGTTTAAAGCAAACATCACATCTGTCTTTATACACCAGTTATTAGAGGGGAACACTGTTTAAAAAAAAAAACCAGAGTGGAAAAGTATGGACAGAAAGATGGAATCTACAGCATGTGTGCCAAAGTAGAATTTAAAAATAAAATTGCCACTGGTAGAAACATAAATCTATTTAAAGTCAGCATGAAAGCAGAATTGACCCAGTTTATTTAATCATCACACATTCCTTGGATATTTGTCTTTGTAATCATCAAAATCAAGACTTGATATAGCTTTAAAACACCTTTTTTGATCATGTGACAGTTGCCTCTTTTCAATTCCTCGACCTCCAAACCAACTCCATCTCTGCTACATAATGCACATTTTGACTATCAAGTCAATCCTTGTATTTTTTACAATATTCAATATCCCATTTCACTCTGAAATATGTCAGAATATTGAAGTAAAATGTGTTGATGTATTTCAAATTGACCTATAAGTACATAATTTATTGGTGATGGTAAAGTACAGATTTCTGAGTATGTAGTGAGTCAGAATGCTACTGGACATAAAATTGTTAATTACACACTGTTTGTTAGACATTGCATGTACAGTAAATGTTAAAATATATTTAAGAGTGTCATGGGAATTTTTTATGCAATATAAAAATCAAACTCTATTTTTATAGAGTGCAGCAGTCAGGTTCATGAAGTAAAAATCACATTCATTTTCTTCATAAAGGAATTGATTTTGAACTATAAATTCAGACTTCAGATTCAGACAGCAGGATTCCTGATGAAAAACTACATTACCCATGACTTTGCAGAGAAATCTCTACCAATCAGTGAAATGCAACAAGCAAACCAAATGTGTCCACTCCCATAAATCACGTGATGTAATAGTTAGTCTCCCAATGCTCTAAAACTACTATGCATAAATGCAGATATTACAACAAATGTAAAAATATAAATATATGACCTTGGACCACAAAACCTGTGTCAAGTGTCAACAATATTTGGCCGAGATACAACTATTTAAAAATCTGGAATCTGAGGGTGCAAAATAAAATCGAAATACTGAGAAAATCACCTTTAAAGTCTTCCAAATGAAGTTCTTAGCAATGCATATTACTAATCAAAAATTAAGTTTTGATCTATTTATGGTAGGAAATTTACAAAATATCTTCATGGAACTTGATCTTTACTCAATATCCTAATGATTTTTGGCATTAAAGAAAAATGTATAATTTTCACCCATACAATGTTTTTTTTTGGCTATTACTAAAAATATATCCCAGGGATTTAAGACCGATTTTGTGGTCCTGGGTCATATATATATATATATATATATATATATATATATATATTTATACAGTAGTTTTTGTTTCTGGGGACAAAGAAATGGGGAAAAATACTTCGGGAACCAAGGGTGCTGAAAAGTGTGGTGAAAAAGCAAGTGCAAATGCATTCACACAAAAATCCACTGGAAATCGTATTATTTTCTACATACTATGATTTGATGGACTCGACCTAATCTCACATACAATTTAGGACAGACAGTAAGTTGATTTGTTTGCAGTCCGTTTCTTTGATGTGACTTTCTAAGTCACCCTAGCTTAATCATATGATGCTGCTATTGCACTTGCATCCTTCGCCCTGGGAAACTCTGTGCTTGTGCGTGTGTATGTCCCTGGACGTCTGCCAGGGCAGATGGCGCTGTCGTGAGGACCGCTCCAGTCTGTATTTTTAGTGCTCAAAGGGAACTGAGTGGGTCTCTGTCTCCTCATCCTGTGAATGAATCAGACGCACCCTAGTTCCTCAAAACCCTGTCAGATATCCGGAACATCCATACGGAAGCAGAAACAACTGAAAGCGACGGAAGCAACCTGCTGTTTAATCTGCCAAACAAGAGATGGGGAGGAGGAACCAGACTAAAAGAATCCATAATGAAGCATGTTTTGATCACAGCTATATTCTGTCTAGACCAAACCTCTCTAAAGGTGACCTTAACTCGCTTGCTCAATTGGCTCACGGATGATTTGTTGTCCATGGCTGCAGTCATGGGGAATAAACGATCTCTGTGCCAGTAAAACAGACTTGGACTCGATCCAGTCTTTGCACCATACACCTGCTCTTATAACATGACTGTCTGAACTTTCACCTGAGCTTTCGTCATCCAAAATTATATTCACTCTACTACAATAAAAAAGAAACTGAACCGTGGTACCAACAGTTCTGTTTGCACTCTGCATGCACTATGCAAACAAAAACAAGTAATTGATCTAAAATATACATTTTTAAGAGCAGATCTCAAAACGTGGCAAACATCTCTTCCCCATATTCTCTCCATGGTAACAGTGAGTGACCATTATGTTTCCTAAAACAAACCACTGAGCTGCCGGTAAGATTAAACATAGTAAATAGCGGTTCTGCTGATGATTTGTTCCTATGGTTATGTAGTGATTTTGTGTGTGAGAAAGAGGGATGGTTGTAATTACATCAATCTTAAAGCTCTATATAGACTCGGAGCTATTCGTGGGCATCGCTGTTGCTATGGTAGATCAAAAACAGCCTCTGCCTTGATCAAAGTCTGTCAAGAATATATTATTTTACAAGTAATAAGGATGATGACACATCAGTAAACACGTAGGCCTATTTTTCCTCTCAAAGAGCTATATATGAAAAATAAAGTTGGAAATGGAAAAAACAAGGCTGTATGACTTTCTCTGAGCAACACATCCTTCAAAATACAGCTAAAAATATTTGTGAAAGCACAAATCAACATTTATACTGTACATTTCCTTCCCCTGACATGCCATATCTGAATGCACACAAGTTTTTCTGCAAATAACAACTTAAACACTGGTCATCACATGAATTTATTGCATGATTTCATGACATTCATAGCACACAAGTAGTCGCCCATTGAGCTATTATTATAACAATTATTCACAGACATTGTATGGAAAACAAGTCAGGACTCTGATTGCAGAATAATTCCTTTAAGATCAACAAAAGAGCTACAATGACCCCAACTGGCTGAAATCACACTCACATTTAATGAGGCAGAGGAAAAGGCTTTAGCCCCCGAAACATAATTGATAAATGTTCATTTACTTCATCAAGATTAAAACAAATCATTGCCTAAAGACACTGTATATTAACCAGCACACAAGATAGCAGCTTGACGTGAAAATCTAAAATGTGTTAAACCCTGCTACAGACATGGTGGCTAGCACATCCCACGGGTTTTCTGCTGCTGTATGCCATTACTGTAAAAAAAGAGGACAAATAGCTCGGATGTGTTTAACAAAGACTACACACAATAGTGACAAGGATGCAGTGAAATGGCATGCAAACATTTTAACTCTGGCCACTGGGATATTGAACAAACCAGCACACAATGGATGTGGATTCAGGAACATAATTGCACCTTGATTAGTGAGAATAAACTTATCACTCATTGTGGCCCTCTCAAACCACTGAAACGCATGCAGACACTGGAATACTGAAGCAGTGGACACAGGCAACCTTGGAAGTAGAAGGAAAAACATTTGTGGAAGAAATATAGAAGGGAACAATAAACACACTGCCCTTGTTAGTCATCAAGGGCCAGGGCACTAGTCTGCTGGGACTGGTTTGATGCCCTTGAAATATGGGTTGAAGAAATGCTCTGAGTAAAGCTTCAGTCCAAAGCTTCACCGCTAATGCAAGAACATACTAGCATTACTTTAGTGTTTTTGCCATATATTTAGTGTATGATATTATGTCTATATACTAAGTTAGCACCAGCAAGCTTGTTAGCTATACATTTAGCATCAACTACAATATTTACTTATTTTCAGTACGGTTATGAATAAACATTCATGTCTGTCTAACGTTACTCGTCTAGTAAATCCAAACAATATACATAGCCTATGTATAACGTTACTGTTGATAAACAATATAAAAACAGACGTCATGGTAGCATTTTAATAAAACTGTTAATATTACGGTAGCGGGGAATTTGGACATGCATGACTTATTTTATTTAATCTGTGTTAGTTTAAGGTTATTTTATTTTATTTTTTAACCTAAAACACAGAGACGCTGATTGATGTGTCTGCATCGTTTGCACTGGAGCATTTCAGTGGGCTTAAACAGATAACTCTTTACAGCGGATTTAGTTCCCAAACAACTGACAATTTTGACCTAAATATGATTTTCAGTTACAATAATTAATCCTAAATTTCGACATTAATAACTTACTTTTAGCAACATCAGACGCACGCGCGCTCACAATATCTGACGGTTCTTCTGGAGACTCGCACTAAACGGTTCATTTGAATCAGTGAGTGGTCGACTCCAGAACAGCTGCAATCGGATCATTCTAATTCGTAAACGAATCGTTTTGTACGATTTGCGATCCGATTAAAGTTTATTTTGAAAAGACTCAGTTCGTTCAAGATGAATCAGACACCGCTTCTGCGTGTCGGAGCACGTGATATATTATAGGGAGTAACGATATGTTTTATGAAATGTAGTGAAGTTAAAAGTACGATCTTATGCTTTGGAATGTAGTGAAGTAAAAGTAAAAGTTACTCAAAATAAAACTACTCCAGTAAAGTACAGATACTTGAAAAATGTATACTTAAAGTAACGAAGTAAAGCTACTCCATTACTGTCCACCACTGTGTTTGGATTAACTAGACGAGTAACGTTAGACAGACATGAATGTTTATTCATAACCGTACTGAAAATAAGTAAATATTGTAACTGATGCTAAATGTCTAACAAGCTTGCTGGTGCTTACCTGAGGTAATTTTTATAAATAATATATATATTACATCTAGTTACAAAAGAAAGGATGTGATGTTCAGAACATGGTTACTACAGTAATTATCAAAGAGGGGAGATGCACCCCGTTTGGCCAGGGGTGTTTTTACACCACAGAAGGTTTGAGAAGGAAAAAATCATTATGAAAATATATATTTTCCTTCAAATGTTCTTCCTAACTTTAGGCCTTATTATCATGTCATATATAACTGTGATGTTCTGTAAAACCACAAATTTTAAAACACTTTAAAACAAGTCCATATCAGCAACAAAAATATATCTTGACTCTATATAGTGGTTATTTTGGAAAAAATCCCAGGTATTTTGAGCAGTAGGATTATATAAAAAAAGTGCTAATATAAAATTAAATTAGCCTATATAAAATTGCAAACATCTATCTTTCAGTACTTTTTTACTTAAGTACATAACAAATTGAGTACTTTTGTATTTTCACCTGAGTAAAATTGAAAAAGGAGTACTTTTACTTTTACTGGAGTAATATTTTATATTACGTATCTGTACTTTTACTCAAGTTTATTTATTTAATTTTAACTTTTTATTCATCAAAGAATCCTGAAAAAAGTATCACAGATTCCAAAATAATATTTGGTAGCACAACTATTAATAGTTCTAATAATAAATCATCATATTTTCATGATTTCTAAAGATCATGTGACACTGAAGACTGGAGGAATGATGCTGAAAATACAGCAAATAGATTATATTTTAAAGGATATTAAAATAGAAACCATTATTTTATATATTTTATTTTGATAATTTAGAATTATTACTGAAATACAACCTTTTTTTTGTTTCAAACAGTTCATTGAACAATAATAAATGAAGTACCTGAAGCTGACAATGAAGTAAATGTATAATAATTAGCAAAGATGATTAATTTAGCGCTGTAAACGCGCGTGTGAGGGGAGAAGCACCGCGGAGCGTCAGACGCGCTTGAGGACCAAACACAGCAGAACGGTAGGAAACTTCACTCCTCTTATTATTTCTCTTTTACTATAGTGATTTATTATTAGATATGTGATCTGAGTCTTTCATAGATTTGTTATTAGAGTATAGAGTTATTAGAGTATAGAGTTATTAGAGAA
Source organism: Carassius auratus (assembly GCF_003368295.1). Lineage (NCBI taxonomy): Eukaryota > Metazoa > Chordata > Actinopteri > Cypriniformes > Cyprinidae > Carassius > Carassius auratus. The sequence continues at coordinate 100,642 of NW_020525577.1, read as the reverse complement.
ATTGAGTTATTTTTTACATTCTTTGGTCGAAGCTTTCAGATCGGCACTTCGGAGCCTGTTCGCGACTCCGTTGATTCAGATCGGCACTTCGGAGCCTGTTCGCGACTCGGTTGATTCAGATCGGCACTTCGGAGCCTGTTCGCGACTCGGTTGATTCAGATCGGGACTTCGGAACCTGTTCGCGGCTCGGTTGATTCAGATCGGCACTTCGGAGCCTGTTCGCGACTCGGTTGATTCAGATCGGCACTTCGGAGCCTGTTCGCGACTCGGTTGATTCAGATCGGCACTTCGGAGCCTGTTCGCGACTCGGTTGATTCAGATCGAGACTTCGGAGCCTGTTCGCGACTCGGTTGATTCAGATCGGGACTTCGGAGCCTGTTCGCGACTCGGTTGATTCAGATCGGCACTTCGGAGCCTGTTCGCGACTCGGTTGATTCAGATCGGCACTTCGGAGCCTGTTCGCGACTCGGTTGATTCAGATCGGCACTTCGGAGCCTGTTCGCGACTTGGTTGATTCGGATCGAGACTTCGGAGCCTGTTGGCGACTCGGTTGATTCAGATCGGCACTTCGGAGCCTGTTCGCGACTCGGTTGATTCAGATCGGCACTTCGGAGCCTGTTCGCGACTCGGTTGATTCAGATCGGGACTTCTGAGCATGTTTAAGATTTTTTTAAATTCAGATCTGGACATCCAAGCAGGAAGTGTTTGTCAAACAGTTAATTGGTGATAAATGAATATTTGGATGAATATTTGGACTTGAGGCTTTTTTTTTACATGTCGATTCAGCATGTACATGGACCCACACACAAAGGTGGACACACTCTAGACTTAATCATCAGTAGAGCTCTAAACTTTTCATCCATTGTTATTAAGGACGTTATTCATAACCGCTCTGAAAATAAGTAAATATTGTTAGCTGATGCTAACTGTCTAGCTAACAAGCTTGCTGGTGCTAACTTGAGGTAATTTTTATAAATAATGTCCAAATATTTTTATTCAACCACCTATATATATAGATTACATCTGGGGAGAAAAGAAAGGATGTGATGTTCAGAACATGGTTACTACAGTAATTATCAAAGAGGGGAAGAGATGCACCCCGTTTGGCCAGGGGTGTTTTTACACCCCAGACAAGGTTTGAGAAGGAAAAAATCATTATGAAAATATATTATATTATAAAATATATTATATTTTCCTTAAAATCTTCAGGCCTTATTATCATGTCATATATAACTATGATGTTCTGTAAAACAACAAACTTTAAAATACTTTGTTCTTACTGGTGAAAATCAGATGGTCATCTCTGTTTTCTCTCAGGTACATCACAGTGTAAGCTTCACAGTGAACATTACTCTCGTCAGCGTAGTCCATATCAACTACAAAAATATATCTTGACTCCATATAGTGGTTATTTTGGAAAAAATCCCAGGTATTTTGAGCAGTAGGATTATAAAAATAAAAAAATGTGCTAATATAAAATTAAATTAGCCTATATAAAATTACAAACATCTATCTTTCAGTACTTTTTTACTTAAGTACATAAAAAATTGAGTACTTTTGTACATTCACATGAGTAAAATTGAAAAAGGAGTACTTTTACTTTTACTGGAGTAATATTTTATTATACGTATCTGTAATTTTACTCAAGTACTTGATTTGTGTACTTCGTCCACCACTGATTACATCAAACTTATATCCAAAAAATCTAAAAAAAAAAATCATGATTCGGCCCTTTTAATCTTGTTGTTCAGTGGCTAGATTTTCTTACAGAGGATTTGAGAGTTTAAACGTGCTGTTAGGAGGACATTCAGCTGAACTGAAGAGAGCTGGTGTTTTTTTCAGGGGTAACGGCAGACAAAATCTGCTCATGTGTTTTACAGAACGCCGAGCACATTTACCTGAACTCAAATGTGCTGTTTATCCAGAGAGGTTAGGCTATTTTCCCCTTCCCTCACATTTCATTCACATATCTCTCCCTTCTTCTCTCAAACACATGCTCAGAGGGAATTACTGGACCTTTTCCACAGCACACCGCCTTCAATTACATTGATCAAACCATCTCAACCTTTAAATACAAACAGCTTGCACACATTCTCACACACACTCAAAATATTACTTATTAAAAGTAATATAAAATATTAGAATTTAAAGTAAATGTTTTCTATTTGAATATATATTATATCTTAACATATGCTAACATACTAAGAGCAGGCATTTGTGTGTTAGAAACGGGATATGTTTGGCCTTAAAGGTCAGAGGTCTGGAATCTGTTGCCTGAACAGGAAGTGGGGGTTGGTAAAAGGTAAGATGAACATTTGGAGAGAAAAACTTCTCAACTCTATTCCAGTTTTTCTTTTCTCTCTCCACTCAGAGACTAAAACGACCCAGAAAATGTGTCTTAATGTGCACACGTCATATTCGACTGTTTTTGCTCTCCACAGGAGCTGAGGCCGTGTTTGGTTTGCAGTAGCTCATGTCCAGAGAATGAGGGAACATACTGAATTGTTTTCCCTAGCGTACACGTCGCACTTTCAGACGCTCCCAGCAGAATACTTAGAAGCTGATGCTAGATTCACCGCAGCAGTGTGAGAAACTGCCCTGCTGGCATGATGTCACTCACCTGCATGCTAAAGCGAGATAATGTGAGGGGAAAAGGGTGAAAACCTAGAATTAAGATGCTAATCCCTGCCCCTTATGAACGTCCAGATTAGGAACTCATTTATTCTAAGTTTCTGATCTTATTGGAGTTGCTCACTTAGATCTATTTACCTATATAACATATACTGACAGGTTTTAGAATGGATTTTCATGTGTATTCCAAAACTGTATTACACATACATAATCATACATATTTGTATGGGCTAGATATAAATGTAAATATATGAATGTTCAGATTTTATTAGGTTCCATATATGAGCTATCAAATCAATTAATTGTGATTAATCACATGTATGTATGATTTATATTATATATAAATATAAATATATATTACATATTTATTAAATGTGATTAATTGCGATTAATCGATTTGACAGCCCTAGTTTTTACTTCACATGACAATGTATTTCATATACTGAAATGTAATATATAATGTCCATATATTACATTTGTGTATGGGGAGTTTTCTTAATGATCATTCTTACAGTTTTCTTCTGGTGGGCTATAAAACGTGGTATAAACAATGCTTTTGTTATTTCAGAAAGTTGATTATTATTATGATTCTATCTCTACGTGGCCATAGTCATTTCGGAGATGAAGTAGATTATTAATATTTGATGGAATATTATACAACCATTTTTTTCTTTCAGAGTGTCATGCACCGTTGATTTGCACACAATAAGACCAGAGACATTGATCAGGAAAGTAAATAGTGCTGATTTCGATTTCATGATGCCATTAAAGGAGCTGTGCTCAAATACAGATGCGTTACATAATGACTGTGTAAATATTGACTCTCATCGTGTCTCATCATGAGGGAGAACACGTCGAACAACGCAAGCCTTGTGCTGATAGCATGAGGTCAATTCCTGATTTCTATCAGCTCAGCGTTGCATGAAATGTTTCATTGAGCTACCAATCTTGCACATAAATTACCTCTTTAATGTCGATGTGGAGTAATTTGAACTCTTGACAGCTGAATCTTTATGCTTGTAAATGTGCATATGTATGTGTGCATGAATTCCTCTGGGCTCTGAGAATAAGTGCTGGTGTGTTTGATCAGCAAGGGCGATCAGACATCCAAAACACACACGCATGCACGCACGCACGCACACAGACACACATACACACACACACACACACACACACACACACACATGTTTGTTTTTGTGAAAAGTGGGGACATCCCATAGGCGTAATGGTTTTTATAATGTACAAACTGTATATTCTATCACCCTTCACCAACCCTACACCTAACCCTAACCCTCACAGGAAATTTTGTGCATTTTTACATTCTCAAAAAAACCTCATTCTGTATGATTTATAAGCGTTTTGAAAAATGGGGACATGGGACATTTTTTTTTTAAACCACCTTTTCCAAGAGTGCACATTCTCAAGTTAAAGGCAGTTTTAGTGATTTGGTGCTTGTGTGTGTGTGTGTGTCTCTTTGTGGGAAAACCACTGGGGTTTAATTATAATCAGAGACTGTTTCTAATCTGTAAGGGTTTACGTATCTGATTTTAGGCTGTAGAGATGAGATGGTTCTGCTAGTTCAGGGCTCGCTGAGTTTCAAACTCTCACTGATGGTGGGTTAATGGTTTAAACATGTGGCTCGGTTGGAGATCACCGCAGAGGAGGTGTATGTGTGTTGAGAGGCATTGTTTAAATAAGTTAGGTGCCCTTTAAACACCCTCATTTCTCTCTTTACCTGAAAAGCACACCCTTTCATACAACACAGTCAACATGTACTAGAGTCTGAGATCTGTTGTGTGAGTGAACAATCTAGAAGACAGATGCACGTACAGTCCTCATACGGCATTAAACAGATGCATGCATCTAGAACATGCTGTAAAAGTCAAAGCAGACAGGGGTGTGTTTTCATGAACAGGCGTTTCTGTGTGCAGATGGATTTTCAGACTGTCTCACAATCACCTCATCCACACGTCCCCAGACAGATGAAGAGGAGTATTTATCGGGAGCATGAGGAGAATCAAAAATGAGCAAAAGGCAAAGAGCAAAAGACTTAAATAATGTCTGCAAATCAACCTGCCATCTGGAATGTTTTTTATATATAAGTTTGTGAATCTGAATTGTATGGAAGCTTATTTCCTGCCATGGAATGTAAAAATTTAACTTTTTAGTTTATATCTCACACTTCAGACTTTTTTCTTGTAATTCTGAGATGTAAACTCGCAATTAAGAGAAAATATTCATAATTTTTGAAATTAGGGACAATTACCTTATTTACCTCTATGAAAAAAAAAAAAAAAAAGTCAATCTTGAATATATGTGTATTTAAATTTGAGACAAAATACACATTTATTGAAGCCAGCCCACAAAAACAAGTCTTAATAATGCTATCTAGTTTCGTTTTAAGGATCTTAAGATATTTTAACTGGAAATAAAAATACTCATTAGGAAAAGGATTCTTTTTAGGATGCTTCCAGTGAAGCTCACTAGGTTTTAAAGCTCTTGTCTTCTCTAGGTCTGTGTCCTGTTTCTGGGGTAAATTAGTCTGAAGGATGTTTCCTGCTCATAGGAGGGGACTATAAATCAGCCCAATACTGAGGAGACATTCAAAACTCCCACAGGTCCTGTTACCCTTTACTGATATCTACTCTGCCCTCACTGCATATTAAACACACACACATATGGGTGACCCCTGGTGTTCTCTGACCGTTAGAGGTCACATGACATGTTATAGTCCTAACTGTAGCCACTGCTGCTGACACACGCATATGTTTCACATTATCAGGCTATAGATCAGCTGCAGGAAAGCCTTTAGGAATGAAACAGGAACCTCAAAAACACCCTGAAACTTCAGCAATCAGCAATTAAAGTTCATTCTGGACATTTTTTACTGACTTTGTGTTTATCTATCTATCTATCTATATCTATATTATTTATGTTTGTCAACCAGCCTTGGGTGGTTTGCTGGTCTTTCTTCAACAGACCATTGTTACCATACTGGGAAACTAAGACCATCACATGTGATTAGACTGATGTTTCATTTCTTTTTCTAGAAAGGTTATTGAGGATCAAATCTTTGGCTGAGAGCTGAGAAAATGTTCTGTTTCTGTAAAAAAAAATTCCCGTTGCATCATGTCTCCCTATTTGATCAATTTCTTCATCCATTAGCACAGAGTTAAAAGTAGTTTAGCATTGCTCACTAGTGTCTGAAACAAGGAGACAATGTTCACAGTGTTCTCACATCAGAAGATCTAAGCCTACAGGACAGATCAGTCTTATCAAATATGGATCGTCTCTGATGGAGCACATCAAACCTCAGCACACACTCTCACCTCACCCCTGGAGCAGAAATATCACCCAGATTGGGGATTATTGTTTGGCTTGACGACAGAAATTGACTCGGAGGCATATGGGATATTTTTGAAGCACTCAGAACACACTTTTAGTTCAGCTATAGACTCTTTGTTTACCAGACTATGTGCCTATCATTCTCTTCATCTCTTCATTGTCGTTCCTTGGTGCCTTGTGACCAAATACGCATTTCTTAACACTGCACTTAATTTTTAACTTGCATCAACTGGGCGTTGCTGGACACATTCAAAAGCATTTCTCAGGAGGTGAAAACATCTCACTCAGTAAACAATTTGCTAGCAGAGAACACAAGGAACCAATTTGCAAACTTATTTAACACTATTCAAGTTTTTGCCATGCATTCCAGAACACGCTGTGACACTAAGTAACATCTGTCACATCTGATTAGTGTTTTCTATGTTCACAGACTCCTGATATGAGCCGTTGGATGTGTATAGATGAACACATTCTTTCAACTGATACTGTCTTTACCAGCTTCATCCGAAATTGTTGTGCTGTGATGGGAACATGCTGCTACTTAGTTTACATGGCGATCTATTGTTATGGTATGGGATTTCAGATGAACTCATCCCAAAATGTCAAACAAGAAAAATCTAACTGGTTTGCCACTTTGCATGTTGGCCAGCCAGTTCCTTTCTGTCTAGATTAAAGGGTTTATGCAGACTAAACTTGATATTTAAGGTCAAAAGTCTGGCGATAACCTAGATCCAAACCAAACTTAAATCTTATGAATATAAAATTACATTTGTAATTCTACTTTAAGGGGAACTCACACTGTGTCCTCTAGCAGTTACAGTCTTGTTTCCTCTCAGAGAAGCATACCTGAGATGTTTTCTGCCGCAAACACGAATAATGCTTGATTATTTCGCTCCTATTTGCTGTCTTTGAGTTGAACATTTAAGTCTGATTGCTTAGAAAAGTAACCACTCATTGCACGATTCGGTATCATTCATGTGTTGCACAGAAGTTTAATACTTAAGGTTAATTGTCTGTTCAAATAAACCGTAATAGTGACGCTTGCTTTAGCGAACACTCTAGAACATTCCTCACAGCCCCGTTTACATTCACGTCCAATTAAATATGGCGTCTACCCCTACTAAGGTTAACTGAATCTCTCGCTGACAGAAGCTTTCACTCATGTGGATCCCACTAAACTAACCTGCTGCACCTTTCTCATGATTCCTTCAAGATGTTGTACAACACAAAGGCACGAAGCAGGAGTGAGAACGGCAAAGCTCCTAACTGCCTAATAAATCTAATTTCATATAGTATACGTATATACTCAAATGTTTCATGACTGTAAATAATTTCTTACCAATGAAGAAAATCTAAATTATATATAAAAAAACATTTTTGACCACAGAATGCCGTGATTGACCAATCAGAATCAAGTATTCCAGACATCCATGATAAAGCAGGACGGTGCCGTCTTCTAGCTGAAGCCCACAGCCAATAATACTGCTGGTACATTAAAAAGTCAGAAATGGGATCAAGTTCCACTTTGTTTGGATTAGAGAAAACCTTCTTAGGCTCTGGAACGAATTGCTGTTCGTGTGGCCGATGCTTCCTGCTACCGTTCCAGAGCCATCAATCAGAGGTAATGACAGGCAGAGATGGGGAGTGTGTGTGTGACCGCAGGACAAGAGTGTCCAACCACACCCAGTCCTCCAGCTACTGCACAACCCACACACACACACACACACACACACAGACACACAGACACACAAACACACACACACACACACACACACACACAGACACACAGACACACAGACACACACACACAAACACACACACACACACACACACACACACACGCACAAACACACAAACACACAGACACACAATAAACACAGTTCATTTTAATTTAAAAAAAGTGAAGCCAATTTATGTCTATTCAGCAATTTCTTCTTCCAAAATAATGTAATTAAATAATAATAATAATTATTATTAAAACAAACAACATTATTGTATTTACAAGTATATTTTTAATAAACAACAGAAGTCTAAGTTATCACCCTAAAAATAGTAGTAGTAGTAATAATAATAATGATTATATGTTATTTAAATTAATAATATTGACTTAAACATAATATTTAATTATAATATTATTAACTATTTTAAATACAATTAACCTCATAATAGTAGTAGTAATAATAAAAGATGAATTATAATGTTCAATAAATTATTAACAAACTGAATTTTAATATTCTAAGCAACATTTAATCAATATTTAAATTAATATTTTAATGTTTTAACTATTCTAAATATAATTAAGGTCTCACTTCATGATCATGATGATATAATGTATTTATAATAGTTTGTATAATTAATTAGTATAGTATAGTATTTCTAATGACAATTATAAGTAAACTGAATATTTAATATTGTAATGAAATTGTATTGTATTGAAATTATGAATAATATTTATTTAAAATTATAATTAAGTTCCTCGTAGTAGTACTAGTAATTTTATTAATAATATTTCTATTAATAATATTAATAAATGTCATGTTTAACTTTAATAATATTAAATTGTAAAAGATTATTAATAATAACATTAACTACAGTATCTTAGTTAGTGTGAATTTGACCCCTTTTGTGCCTGATGGGCTGGATGTTTATAAAGCGCTAACACAAAGCTTGCAATCTCACACAAACTTGCTCTTTCAGTCAGTCAGTCAGTCAGGTTTCAGTCAATCCCTCACCTAGTTGCATGTATGCACTATGTGTGTCTATGAATCACAGCGGGTCCGTAACACCTTGTCAGTGTTCATTCCTGCTGATTAACTCAACTGAGTCATTATGGTTTTGCTAGAGGAGAGATAGACAGTAAAGGGATAGGATTTTTTCCCTGCCGCCACACAGACGGAATCACCACTGCCTTGAGTCACTACAGTCCTTGAAGTGGTTTTGTACTCATAAGAGGGAGAGTTGCTTTTTTAATGTTTATGAGGGACCTGATGAATCCAATTTAGGGGCTGACGGGAGGGGAAAGGGTGGATGGGGGCCGCGTGGAAAAGGAAAACTGATCAAATAAAGTAAATAATCTCAACAAAATTCTGTTGTAAGGAAGGGTCTTTGTGCTGAAACCGACTTGGTGTCGCACTGCATCATGGAAAATCAAGGGGGAGGAAAAAATACAGTTTTTGAATAAAAAAAACGACCAAAAAAGGAGACGTGTTTCACAAGCTGTTTGAATAACGTCTTCTTCCAGAAGCAAATGGTTTGGCTGTTGGTCGAAGGCGTTGTCTGTCTTACCTTGCTCTGCCAATGACAACAGAACAGATCTACAAACCCTTCACAAGGCCTCTATAGTTACAAAAAAACTGCTTCCTTTCCCTCCAGACTGATGCATAAGGCCCATCCATCACACATTAATACATCTACTGTAATAAAATACGTTTTGAGAACAAATTGTATGTAGAGTTCACTGGAAGATTCAAAGCAGAAACATAACATTTGTAGCTCAATGCACACTGAAAAATCATATCAAAGTAATCATGGCGTCTATGATCAGGGAATCTACTTGCGGAACTGCCAAAGATTCTCATAAAGTCAGAAAATCTACAGATTATTAATATAATAACGGTTTGATAACATGTGACATATTTATGATTAAAAAGGGAAAAACTTATCAGGAGCTGATTGGATCTTGAAAAGCAGTCTATATGACAGCTAAAATTAAGATGAAAGAGCTTGAAGACAAATAATGTGCAATGAATCATTCACAGTAAGTCCATACACGTGTACAAAGAAAGTAATATTTCATGTTAACTTTAAAGAACGACAGATATCAGACTCAATAAAAATCATCTTAAATAATCTAACAAATGGACATTGTGTTGATGTAACTGTAAAGTGTTTTTGTAAAGTAAATACCATCTAGAGGCTCAAAACAGAAGACAAAACCTTCACATACAACCACAGTCACATGTCAATAAAGTGTGTACACTGTCCTCATATCTTAGTTTTCCACCACAGGTCTGCAAAAGGTTTCAGATATTTCCTTTGGATTTTATAGTCTAAAAATATAGTCACTGAATAGACTGTAAAATCCAGATACTGCCAGGGATTCTGAGCCGTTAACTCAGTCACAGATGTGCGGTAATGCCTAAATCAGCCATTCCGACATCACTCAATTTCACATCCGTTAAAGGGAGTAAAGTTCAGCTTTGTCCTTGACTTTTCGTAATAGGATTCATGCAGTTGTGTTCACCCATCATTCTCACATTTTCCATGACTTTTGAAAGCATTTCACATTGCCGGACAGACTGCCAAGTTGAACTGGCGCTGTTCGGAAACCTCTGTTTGTTCTGTGCAGCGTCCTGAAGTTGCATTCCACCGACATTACTTGTTCTACTGAGACGACACATGGAAAACTATTTATGATATTCGCACTTTCATACCAAAAGTGGCTTACAAGACAGTGAGCATTTTGTTAGCAGCACGTAGTGAAGAACAGAAGTCAAATTCACAGTTTCCAGCGTTTGTACAACAGCAGCTGTCCACGCATCAATCTAAATGCAATTCCCCCCTACAGGCCATTTCAGGCTCTGCTCATTGGCGTGCATGCAGACAGGAAATATGGAATGATAATTAGCTCTTTTCATTGTTTTTGAAGAATACGGCTCTTTCGCTTGCAGAGGAATTATTTTGAAGAAGCTGCTTGGAATTCTCCCAGCAGATTCGCCCTTCGATTCCCTGACCTTCCCCAGAAGCTTCCAGACCTGACCAACATTCAGAGCTCCTCTGACTTCATTATGAGTGTTTATCGATTTAAAGTCATAGCTGTTTACTGTCTGAAATGCAAACGGACTGTTTGATTTATCTCTGGCGCTCTGTCTCACTTTTGGAGACCTTTGACTAGACTTGAACGTGGCTGGGTGGATTCTAATAGAGAACAGGTCAAACATTTACTTTAAATTCAGCTCTGAGGATCCTATTTTAATGAGCAATGACAGATAACATTCTGCTTTTTATAATTGCTCGGCAGAACCTCATATATAATAGATAACATGCCCTGTGGGGAATCGTTGGGATTTCAAGGCGTTTCTGAGTTTATGTTGAGGACGGGGTTAAAATTGTGTGGAATTCAGAGACTGAACATGTAGCATTTAATGGCTTGGATTTATTTTACCATCGACAGCAATTAAAATGATCCATATGGATTCTTAGCATGCATACACCCCGAGAACACCCAGTTTGTGTGAGAGGACTGGAGCATTTGGTTAATAAATTCACATCATTAGAGACCCCCAAACAGGAGGTTCATTTACGTCCACAGAGTTGCTAATGTCTAATTGCCCTGCTAATTTTTCCCTAAGAGGCTGGTGAAGTATTAGAGAACTTATTACCCGCCGCCCACACACTTCAAACAATACACACACTGTAGTCCACACACAGTCCACACACTCTACACAAACACAACACACAGTTGCAGCAATAGCTGTCAGTGTTGACTTGTGTTATCAACTGTGTTGCATTAAATAATGGTGTTTTATGAACTGTTTTACATTATAGAACTGTTTTGTTGCACTATATAGTTGCAGTATATATGTCTGCATGTTGCTCTATGGAACTGCATTATAGAACATGCTTCCCTATAATGTTGTATTATAGAATACATTGCACTGTGGAGTTGTTATACTGTAGAGTGTATTGTGGTATAGAGTTGTCTTATAAACCCTTTAGCATTGTAGAGTTGCATTACAGACTTAGAGTGTGTTTTGCCATAGAGTTGCATTATAGAGCGCCATGTAGAGAGCTGCATTTATAGGGCATGTTGCAGTATAGACTTGCTTTATAAAGTGGCTTTATAGAGTGCATTGCACTATAGTGTTGCATTACAGAGCGTTTTGTGGTATAGAATTGCTTTATGGTCCTTTTAGCATTGTAGAGCACAAGGGTATGTAGTTACTTCATTGTGCTATAGAGTTGCATGTAGAGTGTCATGGTATAAAGTTGTTACAGGGCATGTTGTGCAATAGAGTTATAAGACAATATAGAGCGTGCTGTAGTATAGCGTTGCTCTATGACATTACATAATAGCGTCTTGCATTATATAGTTGCAGTGTGGAGCGTACTGCTGTACAGAGTTGATTTATACACCTTTTTTTTACTATTTGCCAAAGACCATGCTGCTGTATAGAGTTACATTATAGATCATTAAGGAATAAAGACGTAACAGATCGGTGGCATAGAGTTATACTATAGAGAGTGTTAATACAAGTTGCTTTATACACCCAGTTGCATTATAGAATTGCGTTATAGAGTGTCACGGTATAAAGTTATGTTATAGAGTGTGTTGCACAATAAAGTTGCATTATAGAGCATGTTGCGATACAGAGTTGCTCTAAAGACCCTGTTGTTCTGTAGAGTTGTGTTATAGAGCGTCATGCTGTAGAGCAGCACTATAGAACATGTTGAGGTATGGAGCTGCATTATAGAATTTGCTGCAGTGTAGCAAGTGTTCTCCACTCTGACCCTCAAGGGCCATTTTTTCTGCAGAGCTTAGCTTAAACCCTAATCAAAAATACCTGTACAAGCTAATCATGGTCTTCAGGATGACTACAAAGTTATTGGCAGGTGAATTTGATCAAGGTAAACTCTACAGGAAAGTGGACCTCAAGACCAGAGTTAAGACCCTTGCAGTATAGAGTTACTATATACACCCTATTGTGATATAGAGCTGCGTTACAGACCATGCTGCTGTATAGAGTGGCATTTTTCAAGCATTGTGGTATAGAGTTAGGTTATAGATTGTGCTTCTGTAAAGAGTTACATTATAAAGCACTGTAGAGTTACATGTGTTGAGTGCTGCGTTATAGAGTCACATAAAGAATGTTGCGATGTAGAGTTGCTTTATATGTCATGCTGCTGTATAGAGTTACATATGCCACGGTTACAGAGTTTTTTTTTTTTAAATAAATTATGTAAAAATCCTTAAAACAAAATACATTTATTTGAGATGCAACACTGCATCAGATATAAAGTATGGTTTTCACTCGTATTAAAGCACATTCTCTGAAAACAAAACTTAATATCGCATGCAGTGTTGCATGTCAAGTAAATTTATCTGTTTTAAAGAATTGTAGAGATTTAGCTTGAAAGCAAGTCTATAAGACATTAAAAAGTCATTAAGAAGTGCATAGACTGTATAGCTATGTTTGTGCTCTAGAGGTCTGTGACTGACAGTTTTCACCCTACCCAGCACTCTTCTCATATAGTTCTTTGCTCCTACTTATTTTAAGCTCACAGAATCCTGCAAATGACGGAATAACTGTGTCCCTGTGACTCACAGTAACGACCTGTTACCCCACCCAGTCTGCTAACAGCAGCCTCTGAGGCAGCACATGCCCCGTTTGAAAGCGGGTTATATTTATCCCCTCCACTGCAGAAGGGCCCATCCCAGTGCTCTGCTCTGTCCCCAGAGAGCGCCTTACTAAAGAGATGTTTGCAAATTACCCAGAACGCCTCTGGCTGGATGGAGGTTTAATGCAGGACAGAAGTCAGAGCTGACACGCATGCATGCTAACGGCAACGTGAGGATCTCAGTGGAAAGTTCTAGCATTAGTCCTATAGTCTCTCCGTTCACAAACTCCAGTCAAATCAGACAAGACTGGAAGATCACTCACTCACAGTTGAGACCATTTACAAATGATACATTTCACAAATTAAATTGTTTTCACAAAAATGCTAGTTTTCAGGAATTATTTTAGCTATTTAGCTTTCTTGAGTTGGCTGTGATTCTTCAAAGATGAAAAAGGTTCTTGTTACATTAAACACTTTAATGTACTCTGCTATTTTCGTTTTACTCCAATGCACTTCAAAGAACATGATGGTATTGAGAGTTAACCTGAGACTATGCTGAAAAAACCCACAGTAATGCTATGGTACTTCAATTTATTATAGTACTGAATATTTACCATGCTATTTCCATTTCACTAGAGCTTAAAAATGCAATGCTATTGGATTTAATAGGGTACCATATTTAAAAAAGATGGTAATATTTGCTCATTTCATATATACCATGACCATTAAACAGTGTTTGAATTTTTCTGAATTGTATCCAAGTACCTTGGAGTAAAATTCAGTCCTAAGTATACATCATGGCATAACTAAAGAAGCATCTAAAGAAGCACAGTTCTCCTGTTGCATCAGGCTGCAAAACCTTTTTCAGAATCTTTATTTTTAGTGTCATCATGGGATTTCTAAGATTGGGAAGCATACATTTGTTTATATCTTACACCATATGGCATAAATGCTGTCTTGTAAACATAGATCACCACTTTTGTGAACTGCAGATGTCTTTTCATCCATGCATGGACTTCAATCCCAGCGGTTGGACAGTTTTGCCCCTCTCTAGTGCAAGCGATACAAACTGTAAATTATCTTGTCAAGCCAGATAGTGGCTGCTGGCCTAGTTTCCTGATCAGCAGACTGGAAAGCTTTGTCTCTGAGGATACTGTGTGATGTTGTAGTGTTCCTTGCGCTGTCTCATGATGAAGATGACTCATGCAAAACTTCCCCTCAGGGACTCCACCATAACCACTCAATCTAATCACCAAGGAGCTCCACCAGGCCAACTCAGTCTAATCACCAAGTATTCACTCAACACAGTTTCAACTTTCGCTATTAACCCATGTACAGGAGCAGCTCAATTAGTTGAGAATCTAATCATTTTCAATATAAAAATCATATTGTTTGAACATTTCTGAAGCTTGTAGATACAGTGGTACAGAAACAAATGGACAAACTCATCAAGATATAAAATCTGTTTATTCAGGGTTAATTCTCAATTTCTGGGAAACAAAAGAGGAAAACACTCAACCAAACAGTGATATCCCACTGTAAGTCTTTTTATGAAGCAATAGTTGAGTGATGATCTCGTAGAAAAATTTAACCTGATCTATTGTGACAATGATTTGGCCAAGAGCCTCTGTGGGGAGGACTGCCCAGACCACGCTGTATATAAACCCACAAACCTTCTGTCTCCATAGTGGCACATGAGATTCCATTGGATGAATATGAAAAGACAGGAATATGGAGTATGGAGTTTATCTATTCCCTACGGTCTGGTATTGTCGGGGTTGTGTGTTGTGTGTGTACCATGTTTCATACTGACAGATCATTTATTGAGGAGGACAGTGAGGAGGGAAAGTCTCAAGCATCAGGGTTTCAAACTTTCTGCATTGATTCCAGTGTGGGCGGAAGGTTTGTCCCATGGGAACTGCAGACGGGAACGCTGTAGACCCTACCTCAACTCCCGGAGTAGAGTTAGTTTCACATAACTAGATGTTTGACTATGAGTATAAAGTGTAGCTGAATTGCAGCTTATTCTTATAAAGTACTCGTCTAAATCTAGTAGCATGGACACATTTATGCTTTTCTTTCTGTATGGCACATTACTTTCATTCAAGGTCTACAGTTAATCTTGAAACATTCATTGCACTTTCCAATCACAAATAGCGGACCGCTGAGAGATCAGCAAAGATAAATGTTTGCCTTCTGGTTCTGAGACACCCCTTGTTGTGCCGGAAAATGCAACTCTCTCCGAGACCGGCAGACTAATCTCGTCAATTTACAAATGCTAATATTATGTTTATTAATCTAATGTGCAGGGCTGTACCAACATTTATTAACCTGACAACTTCCCGGACTCAAACATATGCACTGCTGCAAACACAACACATATCCACACACTCTCACACACTCCTTGTAAAGACTAAAATGCTTATCAACTCACAGGCTGGTACACCGCTTACTGGGTCAATGATATCTGATTCACCATGATTCAGTCTCCCATACCTTATGATTCATATTAAAGTGTACATGAAATTAAATTTTACAAATGCATGTTATTGACCTTACTATGAACAATTTATTCATGCATATGTTTAATTTTTCTAACATTTGTATCAACCTCATCATTTTTAAGCAAACCAGATCTTACGATAAAACAACAGACTTCTCCAATCATTTAGTCCACTTAAACTCCGCCCCTTTATCAAAATCGGCGGCAAGCTCACATTTAGTGCCACCTCACCTGGTTAACAATTAATGGACAGAACCCCACCCTTCATTTTATTGATTTTTTTTTTTTTGATAATCTGTTTCACTCGGATGTGAGGCCCACAATACAGAAGAAAATATTTTTTTTCTACTGTTGTTTTATTGGGATTGTTAAGGTAAAGTGCATTTTTTCTATTTTAGTAGTTTGACTGTAAAAATAATGATTGTTTCCAAATAGGTTTCCCAAATACTGCTAGCGTCTACCAATCAATTTGGTTTGCTTGATTATCAGTACATAATTTATTATAAAATCATGTTAAAATTAATCAAATATGATACATCAAGCTTTTGGGGAACAATTATTTGTGACTTTCTCAGTCATCATTGCATTGCTTTGCATAATATGTTTTGCCCATACAATAAAACAGACAGTTTTAATAATAAAACTGAGCATTTCAATATCATCTTACCTTTTTTTCTTAAATATTAGCATATGCACCAAATAGCTTATTTTTTTTCCAAATATGGCCCTTTGAATAAAATGTAATTTTTTCCTCCTCAAGTAATAGCTCTATATTCTCTGTATATCATACTATATGAGTTAAAAAAGCCTGACGTATCAAACAAGACACTCAATAAAAACACATATGGAAATTTTTATAAATGTATTTTGGTTCAAAAGTTTAAAAGATTCAAAAGTTCCATTTCAAAATAGAAGATTTAGTTTTAGGCTTTACAGGGTTAAAACTGACCAAATCTATTCCAGATTCAGTTTGACAGTTACACAACTTTACTCTGAACATCTGCTTGTGTCACGCCCCTTCACGCCCTGCCACGCCCCTACATTGCCACGCCCGAGCCCATCTCACAGCTCCAGTTAAGCATTGATTTTTGTACTATTTTCATCCTCTCTTACTCACTTCTCCACACATGGTCCTCGTGTGGTGTCTAACGATACAGGGCGTAGATGCCAACACATTCTTGACAGTCTACCAGCTCAAACGCACATTGTAGATCAGTTGCCGGTGTTGCTGTTTTCTCTGCTGTCATGTGAGTGTGTGTCAGCTGGTGATGGATAAACGCTTTGATCCGGAGCTGAACAACGGTCACTTCAGTGCAACTTTAACTCGCATGCTAATCAGACTGCAGGTCTCACAGGCGCTGCTAAAGATCCCGGAGCGGAAAAGCAGGAACATCTGTGCGTGGGGCAGCTGATCCACACCTCTGAAAGTGACTCTTTATTTCAGGACCTCTGATCTGCGCGAGCCGCTGCCAGACTGCCCAAATGCACGCAAAGAGCCCCCTCAGAGGAAGTAAGAGAAGGAGGGGTCACCAAACTGTGGGTTTATTGTACACCGCCAGAACAGAATCTAGACTCACAAGTATGAATGAGTTTTTTTTCTACGAGGGAACCTTTGCTTCAACACACACTTTGAGTTGTTTGAAGCTTCTCCACTGAGCTGGAGCTCCACAAATTTGCAGAATACACAATAACGCAGCTTTTGTGAAAACTTTTGCACTGCTTTCAAATATTCAAACACAATGTTATATTCTGCTAGACTGGCTCATTAATTCTAATAGACTGAGATTGAGTGGGCTTACCTCCGTTGGCAGTCTGGAGCAGGTATAGCAGTGCCAGAAAGAGGGCAGACAGGAGCGGACACCCAGGGGCGCTCATCTTGACACTTTAGTCCGAGTCTCAGAGTCTCTGTGGCCACTTTGGGACCTGGAGTGTGTGTGGGGTGTACTCATGGAGGGGGCGGGACAGACGCAGATGAAAATGATACCCTAAACCCCCCCAAATGTAAAGAAAAAAACATCCCCTACACTCAAACACACACCCCTGCGATGCCCATCTGGAAAAACTACACCTCTTTTTCTTCTTCCTTACACTACTCCACCCCCAGTTTCCATCCTCTCCGCTCTGTAAAACGATTCAGCTTTCATTCAAAAAGCAGACTGACCTCAGAGTTTCTCTAAACCTTTAAAAATTCTGAAGATCGGATGAGAAAATATGAGAAATAATCACCAAGACTTTGTTTTAGGAACCAAAATATCACTCATTGTCTTGAAGAGTCTATGAAGAACATACTTGGAACATTTCAACACAAAAGGTTATTCATAGTGAAAAAAAAAAGGTTCTTTAGGCTATTCAAATGTTCTTTACACATTTTCACCTAAAATGGTTCGTCTATGGCATCACTGCAAAAACCCAATATCTGAGTGTAGATATTTATGTATGTTTTATGTGTTTTTTTTAAAAAAGGATCCAACCAAAAAAACCTGGTAACCCGCATAGCGACACATTACAAACAGCCACAACATCCGGGCATCATAGAAGCAACTTCTGTTTGTAGCAACGTTTATTTTGCGACTAGTTCTCTTTAGAGAGTCACCTACTGATTAGAGTAGTTTCTTGTAAAACACACAAACTTAGTTTTATTTACAACTTTGACAAATCATACAGTCATGAAAGAGTTTCTTAAAAAACAAGAAAAAAAGAAAAGATCTAAATTCTTATTAAAACTGTGTTGAATGAGTTTATAATATTTTCCCATGTTCATCAAGAGAAGACTATTTAGCAGATGTTAGCATGAACAGTAATTTGATAACTATTTATATTAACATTTATTAAAAACAAACAGATTTATATATTTTCTGATGAAAATATGGTTGCTATAGCATTAGTTTCTATGACTTTGAAAGGTGGTTTCTAGGGTGTTCAGAGTAGTTGCTATGGCATTTCATGGTGGTTTCTAGGACATTCTAGGTGGCTGTGTTAGGAAGTGTGTTACTATGTCAGTCTATGGGCTTTTAATGCCTGTTTTATCATCCGGCAGGTGAAAATCAATTGTTTATAGACGAAATAGCACAATTTAGCAAACATCCCAAATTATTATACTGTGTAATGCTTAGCAGCTGTGCAGTTGTGTTTAGTCTTATCTTGGACTTGAGCTAAAAATGAACTCTCACACACACACATAACCCCTAACACAACTCCCCATTCCTCCCATTACGTCTGCCACCGTGCATCTCTAATTACACAAAAAACCTGTATGTTGCTGTAAACCTTCAAAATCACCCCCAAAAAAGAGTTTCCAGACCTTCACAAAGACTCATTGTCAGAATGTCTTTAAAAAGGCTAAAAATAAACTATGGTTGTTTAGTTGTGGGTGTGTGTGTGTGGGTGTGTGTGGTCATTCTGCAGCAGTGTTAGATTGTATAGTCATGATATCATGTGGAATCCCACACACTCATGTTTATATTAGTCAGCTCAGGAGCGCTGTGTCGCTGCTCTGCACATATTCTGTCGTATTCAGAAGTTGCTGGTTTCAAATTACTGGAGAGCTTAAAGCTCATGTAAGCACATTTTTAATCCCACATATAAAATATCCCCACTACCTGATAGATAGCGGCCCACCGATTATTTGGGTGCTTAAGACGCATTTTAAAATGTTTGAATGTCCCTATAAATAACAAAATAGCAAATCTAGAGGTATTTATTTTAAAGAAATAGCATACATTTTTATGCAAAACGTTTGACAAAATTAAGTTTAGATTTCAAGTCATAGAATATAAAATATTAATTCCATAAAAGCTGGCTTTTCCAGTTTAATACTGCGCTTTTATTTGTATTATTTATTTATTTATGAATTAATTAAAAGAGAAAAAATATGTCGGTAACGTCAAACACCTGCACTTTAAGAAAAGTCTGTAAAAATAGGTTACAATGTACTGCATTTTCTGTTTTTCAACTAGTTTGAGTTTTTTCCTTAAAGTGCAGAAACACAAATTCAAGTCTTACATAAGTCATAAAAATATATTACCTAAAATATATATTTTAAATATTAAGATAAAAAAAACCCTATGTTAAAAATGTACTGTAGATATTAAAAGTATAAATATAAAATATAAACTACAACATTTGCTAATATATTATTATTATTATATTCACTTTATATTAATAAATTAGTATTATATTCATTCATATTTCCTTATATAGCAAGGTGAAGTTTGAAACAGGTCAAAATAATTTTTTCACAAAAATGTTTGTAGTGACAAATATAAGTTACCCAGTTGTCACCAAGTTTATAAAATGACTCTTTTACTGAGACAAAAAATATTTCTTAAAAGATATTCCTTCCTTACTTCCTTTCCTTTATTTATTAAGCACTTTTACACAACTTGTCATTGAACAAAGTGCTGTACAAACACATAAGCAATCATAAAAACATACATCATTTACACCACATATAAATAATGAATTAAACCCCTCAGTTTGATAACCTACAAAGCAACTACTATACCCCTACTATATTTTACATTTGAATGCTCACTAAGAATGGGTGTATTTGCTTTAGTGGGCAGCAGGGGTAGTTTTGAGAGCACCGCCCTCTGTTGGACAGATTTTGGGTGTTTTTGACAGGATCATTTGGAGCTCAGAACAAGTGATGTCTGTTCAGGCCTTCGTCAACATGAAGTGGCATTCAATGCTTCTGATCTCTCTGTCTCTGTGACTGTGTCTGTCTTTATTAACGTTTATCAATGACATTTTCAAACTCACACTACTGCCAGCATCGAGTCAGTGTCCTGCCAGCATTTGGCCTGCATCTGTGTGGCTCTTTGCCATCGTGATCAGTGGATGTCAGATGTTCTCTCCAGACAGACAGACAAACATACAGATTACAGACATTCTTCAGCTGACTGAAAAACATTGATTCAACCTAGCTCTAACATCAGAGGCAAATGTTATTATGTACCAAAAGCGCTTCACCTAAAAAAGGCTATAACTTAATTTTGGTATGACCATTTTCTACTCTTTAGGATGCCTATATATAATTTACAGCTGTTAGGATTGGTTACAAAAACAATGCTAAATGCTAATAAAAGTGCACCCATGCCCATATAACCATGCAAAGTTAGAATACTAAAATAAATGTGGTAATGTGAAGCATTTTCTCCTCCCTTTCATAATTATTTTGGTAATATATAGGTAATATATATATAATAAACTATATGTAATTATATGGTCAACTTTATTTCATTATTTGCGTTCGTTTCCCCCCCTGCAATCTCATACAATACATTCTCTGTATATTGTTTTTATTTTACTGAGTATATACATTTGTTTTTAATTTTTAATTTAAATTTTAACATGTGTGTGTGTGTGTGTACATATATGTGTGTGTATATATATACATATATATATATATATATATATATATATATATATATATATATATATATATATATATATATGTTAGAAATTAAATATAAGATAACTAAGATATGTGTTATAGCTTGGATATTCACCATATAAATGCAGCTGCAAAAACTCTTGGCTTGGAAATTTATCCATGTGTTATCTTGGGTGAAAACATTTATTGAGATGTTTTGGGTGAGCGTTATGCTAATTAAGTTACAGACACGCCCACACTCACTTTGAATAATCTGAATTTATAAATGTTTAAATGTAAGAATGTATTCATTTTGTGAATAAAACAAAGCTTTTATGTATGCATATACGCAAATTACAGTGTGCAGTCGTTTTTTCCAAGATGTGACCCTTTAAAACAGACTTCAACGTCTCTCTCTCTCTCTCTCTCTCTCTCTCACACACACACACACACACACACACACACACACACACTGATTTGTGTTGAACACACTGAAGCCGCACTGATTTCGGCATTTTAACCTGAGCGAGAGTCGCAGGGGAACAGATGACGGGCTTACACTCCTCCATCTCTCTTAGAGGATGAAAAAGAGCTAGACAAAGAAAAGTCAATAATTACAGCGTGATGCCCCTCTAGACACAAACAAAAAACACATCCAGAAGAACAGGAGGCCTTTCAATTCTCTCCGCCTGTATTTGTATTCATGATGATTTCTCTCTCCCCCATCACCGAGCTCCTCCTGGGTCTGAGTAAATTCTCCTGTTCTCTCATGCTGAGAGAGAGAGAGAGAGAGAGAGAGAGAGAGAACAAAAGCAGTGTTTTAGGGATGTTTTCCAAAAGAACTAATCAAAAATCTCCAGAAGTAAAACGAACCTCAGCAGGAAGGAGAACAGGAAACCCTCAGAGACGTAAACCTCTCTCCTTCTCGCTTTAAAACACACTCAGACTGGTTAAAACATACTGGTTTTCTGTTTTAAAGGACAGTTTGGCAGCCTGTGAGTCGAGAACTACAGGCAGACAGTTGAAAACAGGCAGACGAAAATAGGTTTATCATTAATTAGAGCAAAGAATCAAGAAATATACAAAAAAACGAGAATTAAAATATATAATATATATTATTATATACAAAGAACGCACACTGACTTCTTTGACTGGTGGGTCTCACCTCGAGTTAATGAAGAATGCTTGCTTTATGAGGTGTGTATCAGACCTGAACACTAACGGTGACGGGCATCAATCCAGCGGCCCTGCAGGACACGTGCAAGTCCCACACTATCAGCTCTGGGTCAATAAACGCCTCACAGTCACCACAAGAACATAAACCAACAGATAAAACTAAAATAATGGATTCGAGTTTGCGAGAAACTGGTTTCACTTAGGATCTTTTGATTAGCAACACCTGCTGAGTTTCCTGAGGGGGTTTCCACAACAACACAGAGACCGGAGCCGACTGAACTATGATGAGAGACAATAAACTGGACATTTCTGGAATCAGAACAAAGATACGCAGCACAGATGCAAAACACATCACAACATGTGTCTTGGCATACATTTAGTCTCAAACCTAAGCCTTGTAGGAAATCATAGAAACATACATTCATCACAAGCTGTAGGGGGAGCTGTTGATCAGTCGTCTGCAGGAGGAGAGAAGGAGAGAGAGACAGACAGACAGAAAAAAGAAAGACAGAGAGAGAAACAGTGTTGTTTTGGCAGGAGTTCTTGTGTTTGTGAGCAGATGGAGACGCTGCATCCCATTTATAATTGGACAAACCTGATGAAGACAAAGCGATACTAGTGCATTCAGATGCTTGCACACTCTCACATGTTTACAGAGCCATGGACTTCTAGTGTTTTTAAATGAAGCTAATTAGAAGTACTTTACCTTAAAAAATACATGTTGAATCATTAGATAATTAAATCATTTCAAATACGCACTGGCAGCTTTTCAAAATTACATTTGCAAATATTTTAAAGCATATGCATATGCATATACAGATTCTATTTAAAATGCATAAAAATACGCAAAAAATGTATTAACATTTTAGGTCCGAATGTGTAGTTTAACTATTTACACGATAACAATATATAAAACTACATAATAGTAACTGTCTCTTTAAATTATATAATCAAGAGGAAGTGACATCATCTTCAGGGGCACTGTGTTTAAGTTGTATTCATCTTTAACATTAATAATTTGTTGTTTTTTAATGCTTAGTGAGATTTAACGAGGTAAGCATGACAAACATGAGATTTTTGTTTTTGTGCTATTCATAAAAAAGTCTATTGAATAATAATACAAGAGCATGATTTATAGATAACAGGAAGAACTGTCCAATTTGGTTTGAAATGGTCCATTAAATCACAAATTGCTTTGATGTATCAATGATAGTGCTGTATTTCTTATTTTAAAGGTGTAAACAATATCCAATACCAATATTTAGTGCTTTATGCTTCCAGAGGCCAAGACGTACCTGAATTGAAACATTGTGTTTGGCATAAACTCATTTTCTTGCACTTTTATCTAGTTTGGTTATGGTTTTTGAGGTCGAAAGCATTTTGCACAACCTGTTCATGTTAGCATTGTTCTACTTTGGTTTCCTCCCAGTACTTTGCACCAAATTGACTCATGATTATATCAATATTTTTCACATTGAGCTTTGTTTTTTTGAGAATCCCACCTCTGAACCTGACCGATCCATTCGAATGATCGAAGAGCTTCACGCGATATTCCCACAAAGACCCCGCGGCCATGTTTAGCTGTTATCAATCTGAGTTTGTGTTTTCACCCCATGCCATCTGCTATAAAACACAGATGTTTGATAATGTAACGAGATGGGTTTTCTAAGAATATCGGACGGTAAATCTGCTGTGAAATGCAGAGGAAATGCATTTACACTCTGTGCATTATTAAATAAACTTGTGCTACAGGCTGCCGAATGGTCACGAGGGGGAAAAGCTGCTGCTTTCCTTGAATCTAATGAGAAACACAAGACACATTTTTACCTGCTACCATCTTCCCCTTCGAAATATCAATCGTTCAAACTGTCTAGCTTCACATCCAGCGATGATTTCTCAGAGTAATGCATTTAAATGTCATGTGCAGCTGTAGTGACGTGGGCTCTAATTATTGAATCGCACGAGATTTGAATAATGTCTAATGTATCCAGTCATTGCATGCCTTAAAGTTAATGTGAAATTAAAATGGACCCTATTTACTTTCTTAACGAATGCCTCTGGCCTTAGTGTGCATGATTCATTAGTGCACATTATTTTAGTAAATCATCATAATTTTCTCTGCTGATGTAACCAAGGCTGCTGTGCGCACGGGGAGAAATACATTTAACAAGTAATATCATAGCCCACTTCTCACAATCCAATTAAATCCTAATGGATCAAGCCCCATCGTTGCCTTATTTCCACAACCCATTTTATTTATGTAATATGACATATTTAAGTGCTACTGATTAAAAATGGAGTGCAAGAGATATTGACTGGGAATTGATTGCATTATTAAAATGCATGTTTCGTTCAGGTTGAAGGTCAAGATTTAAATCTTTTTAAATCTTTAATCATGATTTGCTATTGTTAATAGGAATGCACAATACTGTATATCTGTAATTTTTTTTGATAGTATATAATTAGACTAAATAGTATATAATTGTATTATTTAATATGTTTAATATAGCATTGTCTACAGCATAATATATGATTAATAATATATAGAGAATAATGATTGGCTTATTGTATGAATCAGAATTTTAATAAAATATTTTTAATTATTTTAAATAATATGAATGAATATGTAAACGGAAGTAAATATATTTTTATTTAATTTTAATTACATTTGAATTTTTTACATCTACAGAATATTTGAAATTACCAAATCATCTGGCTTCAGTAATATTACATATTGTCAGAGTAAAATGTAGAAATGTAGGACTTGATTTTATAAATCAGGATTTGATTTGACATGAAAATCCTGAAAATAAATAAATATATATATATATATATATATATATATATATATATATATATATATATATATATATATATATGTGTGTGTGTGTGTGTGTGTGTTATATACAGTATTTTATACAAAGCAGGATGAATCCAAAATTAGTCAAATGTATAACTTGATATGTATTATTAATATTTCAAAATAATAATAGCTATTGATTTACTTTATAAAAATATTTGTATAATTCTATTAATATAATTTCAATTATTATTATTATATAACTTTTTTTGATTATTTTATTTCATAGTAATAAAACATGCATTTATTGTGATAGGATCATGGGCATAACATGGGCAGACTGTTGGATAAATCTGAAATGAAGTTTGCAAATCAGATCAAATTTGAATATCTTCATATGATACCGTTAACATGCAGCTGAGTTCTTAGCATGATTATGGGTTTCCCAAATATATGAGCATGTAAAGCCATGCAGAATAAGGAAGACACATCTCGTTCTGTGATGTTGCTGTTCTTTGCTTTCTTGTGTGAAACCCAAGCAGATGTTTGCCTCTGGGCATTCTGGATCTAAACCATCATCAACAATTTCACACACAAAAAACACGTAAAAAAAAACAACAGGAGACAGATTGCGCTTGCTAAATCGCCTCTTCCTTAAATGAGCCTCACAGTTGTGAATTCACACCTCCGTGCGTGAGAAGTGTTTTACTGTCAGCACAGAAAAGGAAACGTGTCGGTGATTACTAGAAAACAGCAGCCAAATCCTGGGACAATGATTTCTGTCGGGAAAAGAGACTAGTGTTACAAAGATGGGAATGCAGCATTTAACTGTCAATGTTTAAACACACACACTCACACACAGAGTACACTGAAAGGTTGCAGTGCTTCTTCGCTTCGCTGCTGACAGGCTTGTGATTCAGACAGCTGCTGAATAATGTCAGCAGGAACATTTAAACCATCTGACCCTTCCCGTTGGCTACTGGGATTGAAGCATAAACAGAAAACAAACAGACCAGGAGCAGACTTTCTGTGCATGTGCAGTCTCAATGTGCTGACTTCAACAAATGCCATTAGGTTGCATAAAGACACTGCAGAAGCAGCATCGATGCGAACCGCTTGGCGTGTGTTCAGCAGAGAGGGACAGTATTCTGGGAGCAGATGGAGAGAGTTTGGGCAGGTCGTCCCTCGGCAGTGCTGTCGTGTGACCACATTATAAAACCCGGGGCCATTTTTAGAGCCGCCACATGTCACAGATGAGAGTAGTTTGCCATCGGGTCTCAATCATGAGTCAAAAACTGTAATTGGCTTTAAGACTGACCGAGATGACGTTTTATAATGCGTGACGGCAGAAATGAGTCAGTGGGTAAAGATTATGTGATACAGTTTAAACCCTGGTTAATATATTTGAATGACTATTAATGTTTAGGACAGTTTGCATGTGAGAGCAACAGAGTAACATGGAGGAATACAACTCAAGACAAGGAAGAAGGTAAAAAAGGTATTAATATATTAATATTAAAGTAAAAATGTCTTAGTTATGTAATGTTCAGAATGTTTTATGTATGTTATTAATATTACATCAATTACTATTAATTTTATTTATCATTTAAATGTAGTTTTATAATTATTTATATATATATTTTTTGTTAGTTTATTTATTTTATATAATATCAAATAATATTAGTAAATTTAAAATATAATTTTATATTGTTTGTTCCATTTAGATTTTTTTTCTGTAACTCAGGACAAGGAATAACTTATTATTTTTAATTGTTAATTAATTAATTAGTTATCTTAATAAAATTACATCAATATTTTTAAGAATAATAACAAAAATAATAATAAGTATTATTATTTTGCATAATAAACCAATATTAATATTTAATTAATTAATAAATATGATTAAAATAAAATCGTATTAGTATGGTAATATAACAATAATAGTATTAATACAAAATATATTAAATCATATAGTTTTAGATTTTTTAATGAAAATTATTACATTTAATATATATGTATATTTTATATAATATCAAAAAATATTAAAATAAAAACTCTAGATTTACTCTAAGATTACCCAAGCTGTGATATTTTGGTCCCATCGCCTTCTCTTATTTAACTCAAGATGGAGATCCTGATCTAGTCAAACAGAATGGCAGATGAACATCCGCATGTTCTTCTCCAGAAGATTAGCAGGGTCTGGAAAGTTCTGCTGGTGTAACATTTAGCTCCAGTGTGCCTGTGTTAGCGCATTAAACTTCTAGACACATACACATCATGAAAGGCTTTCTCTGTCTCCTGCGTCTTCTCCTGGTAAACCAGTGCCTGAATCTTTGATGATCAAAAAAAGGGCAACAAAACATTGTAACGACAAGCGTGGTATCTCCGAGCAGCAGAGGAGACGTACACGCAGGTGAAGGAAAGTTATATTCCACTGCTCCTGAATGCACGCTGAAAAGAAACGGATAGAAAAGGACTGTGGTGTTATAGTAATGACTAACTAAAAGTAGTACCATATTTTTCGGACTATAAGTCGCACCTGAGTATAAGTCACATCAGTCCAAAAATACGTCATGATGAGGAAAAAAACATGTATAAGTCGCACTGGACTATAAGTCGCATTTATTTAGAACCAAGAGAAAACATTACCGTCTCCAGCCACCAGAGGGCGCTCTATGTTTTCAGTGTAGACTACAGGAGAACTGAGCAACATTGAGCGCCCTCTGGCGGCTGTAGACGGTACTGTTTTCTCTTGATTCATTTTTAGTTAATTTCTCTTGGTTCATGTCAAATTAATTTTGATAAATAAGTCGCACCTGACTATAAGTCGCAGGACCAGCCAAACTATGAATAAAAGTGTGACTTATAGTCCGGAAAATACGTTAATGCTAATAGCTTCAGCAGTCTAAAAGCCCGTTTACACCAAGAACAATAACGATAACGGCGTTTACACTGACGCACAGTCACTCTCTGTTTTAATGTTACTGCTTGTTTAAGATTGTTCAGATAACTTTCAGAAGTAACATTCTCATAATGTTTGGAAAATGGTAAAATGGAATGTTCCGAAATAAAAAGATCCCCTTCAGGAACTTGAGCTGCGTCGAAACTCATCCCGAAGCTTTCGACGCAGCGTTTCGTTCCCTTCAGGAATATTTAGGGTTGATCACTATCAGATTTTTTTGTCGCCATGTGATTAGTTTGGCTTTGTTTAAACGTGCAGGAAATTATACATTTTCAGTCAAGACTGAGAATATATTGTGAATATTTATTTGTATATATTTTTTTTATTAATTAAATTTGACCTAATAAAGTTTAAAGTATAAATCTTATTTATTCGATTTAGCCTAGCATCTTAGACATACTATTAAACATGCTTAGCGGTTGGTGGAAGAATAAAGATGCCGTGTGATGAAGCAGTTGAAAGTCAAATTAATTCATAAAAGCCGAGGTTTTCCTTTTTTTAACTCAAGGTTCCATTTCTATAGAGAAATAAACATCAAAGTCATCAAAGTCATTCATTATTGACTTGGTTATCTCTAAAGCGCACTTGAATTTGTTCTAGATCATTAGACGTGACATAATGGTGTCTTCATACATAAAACGTTGTCTCTTAAGTCATTGTTTTGTGTAGTTTCCTGCAACACATTATGCAGATAGCAGAAGTGTTCTGAAGTGTGCGGCCAGTGAATCCTTTGCTATCCCATAAAGCCACAGGAGCCAAGAAGTCATTACATTAGAAGAAAATCCGGAAAAAATGGCAAGAACTTTTGAGTTAAACATCTTTTTTTAAAGAGTAAGCACTGTAGGTCTCAAGAAAATGGTTCTTCATGGTTAAGTATTTGAAGAATACATGGGTATTTTATTTGTTTATAAGTTACTACATACAGGTCAAAGGTCAGTGTCATCATGGCAGACACAGCATGTCTAGGAATGTACAGACCTGCCAGCGGTCAATAAATAAGTCATTTTTGCCTTAATTTGACATTGTTTAAGTAGAATTAGGAAATAATTGGAGAGCAGGGTTATTTGAGTAATATTTATAGACTATTATGTAATTTAATTAATTAATATTTTAAAATGGCAGTTTTTATATTTATTTGTAATTTTTATTTACGTTTTTGTAGCCTAATTTACCATACCTTTATTAGTTTTTGTAATGTTTCTTTTTAGCTGTAAAATATTTTTAAGGATTTTATTTATTTTTTTGCCAAGGAAACATTGGTCATTTTCTAAAAAATATATATATTTTAATTTTATTCCATTTATTTTATTTATTAATTTATTGTCATATTTTTTTACACGCTAACAATACCAACACTGCTAGAGAGAAGCAAACAGGATGGTGGAAAAAAAAATGCACATTTGTATTTGTAAAGATTTTTGGTTAGGGTTTTTAATCAGGCACTAAAAAAAAATTCACAAAACACTACTTCGGTCCAATGGAGTGACTTTTGCATGTCAAATTTGGCAGATTTCTTCAATGTTTCTGAGCAAATAACTGATAATGACTCAATCTCAAGAAAGCCGAGGCCTACAGAACACAAACTAACCCCCTAAACCATCTTTATTATTGACAGATCTTCAGTGTTTGTCTCAATCGTATTGGTAGAACCACACACATATTTCACGTCTCTATGTGAACTGCAGGCATTGTTATCTTCATCTCTGCAGCAACACGAGACAAGCAGCCAACTAAGTCTAGCTTACGGTGCGCAGGGCCGAATCAGCGGCTGACAGCATTATTATTTGTTAGATATGGTTGCTCTTTTCTCTGAATGGGAAAAACAACAGTCTCCTATCCGCTGGGAAGTAGAAATTTGGAAGAAAATGCGTTCTGAAAGCCTCGTCTGGCTATTGTTCAACGTCCGTGGTGGATGTGGTTTTAAAGCACGGCGGGGGAATTTGTGATTCTGCCTGCTGATATTTTCAGCAACCCAAGACTCCAGGAACACTCGTTTTAATTTATTTTTAATGGTAGCTATTGTCATTGTGAAGGTCACTGACATTTGCTTCTGTCAGCTGGAGGTTGCAATCACCCGTGAAAGCAGTTACCCACAGAAAATACTTTTGTGTGTGTGTGTGATTGAGACCCCCAGCAGATGGACTTTTGCGACCTGCGGGTGTGTTTGTTGTCCTCTGGGAAAAGGTCAGGCTTGGGATACTTCCAGAAGATGATAAGAAAATCCTACATTCTCCAAACATAGGATGTCTGTTTACTTATTCATGTGTTTTCAGATACGAAGGTGGGAGTTTCGGAGGTTTATCCTTCGGAGAATGCTGATAAAAGTGGATTTGAATGGGAATCAGGTATGAGATTCCTTAAGAAACACATTAGTGGATGTCTCTGCTTACATGCTAAAGAAAAATCTACATAAATATGTCCTGAAGTAATAGTTATAAAAGTTGTCTCAGTAAAAGTTATAAAAATCCTCTTCTTCACAAAGCCACACTTTACCAGCCAAACATTACTGACTATATCTACTGCTGCCAGTCACTATTCTCTTTGAAAGTTTCTGTTTCTCTTTTCTTCTTTTTTATCTGGAAAGGAAGAATCTTTGTGTTTGGACAGTTTTAAATACAATATTTTTACAGCTTTCTGAATATGTATGAGTATTTATTCATATTTTGAATTAGCTTAGATTTTTTTCTTTTAATTCTAGTAATAGTTGTAATAATTGTGTTTTTTGTAATTTATCATATTTATAATTTTTACCAATATTTATTTGATATTTAGTTTTAATTATTTATTTTACTATTTTATGAGCACAATTTACTGAAAAATAAAATCTAATTTCTTTTCAAAAATATTTTGTCCAATTAATTACACTTACGTAATTCACATTTTCTAAACCCCAAATACCAAAATTATTGCATAAAAATTTCATCTTCCAATGCTGTTATCATTTAGCCTCATGTCAAATCTGAACACAAAAAATATGAATATATAAAATAAGAAAGACAGTCATACAAGTTTAGATTTGAGAGTGAGTAAATGACAGAACTAACTCTAGTTAAATAGATGGGACTGGTACTCTTGCTGACAGGTGGCAGGGGTGTTGAATGAAACTTGTTTTCGGACCCAGCAATCGAACCCCATTCTGTTTAGATCCTCTGATGTTCTTGGCTGCCCGGGATGAACCGGTGTACCCGTCATTCGGGGAGTTTCTGCTTTGATGCTCGGACATTAAACAGGACGTCTGTCAGGAGGCGGTTAGCTGAGTAAATCTGAGTGTCCTCAGCTCGAGCAGACTTCTCTTTATGTCAGACAGATAGACAGCAGGCTGACAGAGACGTGTGTTCATTCTCATCGCTCGGGCTGAAATGAAAGAGAGTTTGAGGGCCTTTGATGTCATTCTGTGGGCTGTTATCTCTCCTGCTTAATTAAGACGCAGTGTTTGGGCTTTATACAGTGAGTGGACAAGAGTGAACCTGTGCCGACAGGTATTCATAATCATATCTAGAATGAACTGGTGGCCAGAGATCTGAAGGTGTTTTCGGATCCGATCGTGTCCATTTGAATTTAAAGTTTTGTTTCAGTCAGCCGGTCGTTACTGCTAAATAAGGGGACCAGGACCAGCTAACTAACTAACTAAATAAACAAAGTCTAACACACACATATATATGTGTGTGTGTGGGCATGTTTTTGTGGCATATCAGGACACAACTCTGTATAATGACATGGGTATGACACAGGTATTACAAGGAGAGGGTGACTTATGAGGACATAACCCATGTCCCCATTTTTCAAAATGCTTATTAGAGAAAGTAAAAATGCACAAAGTTTCCTGTGAGGGTTAGGTGTAGGGTTGGTGTAGGGCCATATAATATACAGTTTGTACAGTATAAAAACCATTACGCCTATGGGATGTCCCCACTTTCACAAAAACAAACATGTGTGTGTGTGTGTGTGTGTGTGTGTCTGTGTATATGCATATGTGTGTGTATGTAAAAAAAAAAAAAGGGAATTACGGGAATCTTGTATTATCCAAAACAAATGTCCTGTAAAGGGACAAATAAAGTGTGAACATAACATAACATAACATAACATAACATCAGTGTAACGTACATCAATGTAACGTAACAACACCAATGTAATGTAACATCAATGTAACGTAACATCAACGTAACATCAACGTAATGTAACATCAACGTAACGCAACATCAACGTAGCGTAACATCAATGTAACGTAACATCAACGTAACGTAACGTAACATAAAATAACATCTTGTAATTTATCAATGTATCAATGTGAAAACAGACCTGCGGCAGAAAGGACATCAGGTCTAAAACGAGCAATCAAGCTAAATGTGAAACCAGCCTGAAACTGCATGACCTGTTGAGAGGGAACTCATTTCAGGAGCGCAGTATTGATCAACTGAGGAATCTCATTCAGATCACAACATCTAAATGACTGAGATGCAGCAGAGTGAAGGACACAGCTTGTGTGTGTGTGTGTCTCATCTGTCACTTCTCTGTTAGGTAAAGGCTATGAGGGGTCAGATGCGCACAGTGGTCAGCCGGCAGCAGTAACAGAAGCATTACTGTGTGTCTCCATCCATCCATCCATCAATCAGTCGCTCAGGGCATGAGGTCACAGGTCACCAGGTCACGGCGGGCAGTTATGCTTCATTACATTACCTGTCTGCTGCCCTGGAACACAGAAAATCGCTTCTATGGGATCACACTGCCACTTCCTGCCTGCACCTACATCACCTCCAGAACACCAGAGGGTGCTGTTTCAGAATGTGAATCAACCACCTTGATTCAGGCGGCAAGGAACTCGACCGGAAGTTGAAGTCGGGTGGGGGCTGCCATCTTTTAGCAGAACTTCACTTGCGTTAGCATTCCCATTGACTCCCATTCATTTTGACGTCACTTTGACAGCGAATAACTTTACATCTGAGGCGTTTAAAGACTCCGTTTGTCCATTATTTATTTCTAAAGATACACGACAATGTATAAAGGGCTCCATTACCTTCTATGTTACATTATGGCCCCGTATAAACAGTTTTTGTAAAAAATAGGCTATCGATCGCGTCATAACCACTCGTCTCTCTGTCGCATTACCGTACAGACAGGAGGAGAAGCTCGTAGGCAATTAACTTAATATGGCGTACTGGCGTTACAGTTTAAAATACTATACAAAATAATTAATCAGAATACTTACTCCTGCTCACTCACGACAAAGAATCCCCGCTCAAGCTCGCCGTCTCTGCAAGATTAACGATGGCAGTTTGCACGGACAGCTACTAGAAGATTGACATCTGTCAGACAGGTTGCTGACGTCGTCAAGCTTCGTTTGAGTCTGCGCGTCAGAAACGGAAGTGCTAAAAAACGCTAAAAATGGGCTTCAATTGTCTCAATTGAGTTCCAATGGGGTCGCTGTGTCCATTTCTTTTACTTTTTATGCCTTGATTTCATTATGGCCCACTTTTCACATTGCAGTTAATACTCAAGTCTCGACAAACTTTTTTTTTCTCATTGAACATCATGTTTTAATAAGAAATGGCATAAGATGTGAGTGACATTTCATATTGAGTATTTACACTACTGTACTAAAATTTGGGTTTATAAAATTTTCCCATGAAAGAAATCTCTTATGATTAACAAGGCTGTATTTATTTGACCAGAATGAATAAATAAATAAAACAGTAAGGTTTGTGAATAATATTCTAATCTAAAATAACAGTTCTATCTATTATAAAATATTTTTACATTTGTATCATATTTTCAAGATTCTTTGTTAACAAAATGAAGAGATATTACAAAATATTTTGATTATGATTATGTTTTCACATAACGAGCAATGGTGTTATTCAGAAATCTCATTAGTAGATGTGGACCCACTTTATATTAAGTGGCCTTAACTACTATGTACTTACATTTTAATTAATAATTTAGTACAATGTACTTATTGTGTACATACATGTTTTTACATTGTACTTATATTTAAAAAAAAAACGACATGTAATTACATATGTATTTAATTTCTGTAATTACATTTATAATTACACTGTTGACCCATACTTTACACCTTAACCCACTCTTAAACTTACCCATACCTCCAACCCTCTCCCTAACCTTACCCCTATCCCACCTCAATAGCAGCAAAAGTGTTTTACTATACAATATAAACACAATAAGTACATTGTACTTATTTTTTTATGTAAGTACATAGTAGTTAAGGCCACCTAATATAAAGTGGGACCGTAGATGTTTTAAAGAGGTTTCACATAACTTTTGAATTTCTATCAAATATTGATTTGAAAGATTATTTATGTTTGATTTTTATATTTGTAATATAGAAGAAGTTTAATTATATATATATATATATATATATATATATATATATAATATATATAATATATTGTATATATATATATAATTGTAATGTTTTACCACAACATTACCATATATATGTTGGATATGGTCAGGGCTGGGGAGTAAAGGTAAAAAGAAAAATATCCTGATATTTCTTATGATATTCAATATTCTGTGACAGCTTATTTTATCTTTTATCATTTTTTTTAGCATATTAATTATTATAAACAAATACAGTCTATAGTTTTATTAATTTAAAACTAAAAAGATACAGAATCTGAGTCAGTGTATATACCATGAAACCATACAGCATACATTTACACAGTTTGTAATGCAATATATTTCCAGCTCAGAAGTTGAATCTTGATTTTCATGCACACTAAAATGAAAAACCAAACTGACTGATAATGATAATGTTTAAGGTGTATCTGATGGCAGTTCATTTACATGCAGCACTGCATCTTTAACTCAGAGCTCACTAACTCAGCAGCGTGAAACTGCTATAATAAAAGTGTTATTAAAGACCACCGTAAACTACATTTAAGACTGATTTCAATGCTACTAAAGATATTCAAGACTTTTATGGCCTTAAATTTGTGAATGTAAATTTATGAAGCTCAAAAAGTGAATGTCAGACATTTTAATGCTCTTTAATCACCCACACCCACCATGATTTAACACGTTTTATCATGTTCCCATCTTTTCTACAGATATTTAGTGCAGAAATTGCTGGAAATGTCTGTAGCCTCCTAACATATTAACGAAGAGCGAAGAGCAGTTCAAAGGTGTTTAGATTAAAATATAATATTATGATTTTTAAAATTCCAGCCGACAGGATTTTTCATGTCACTGAAGCGGTGTATTTGCTGACAGGAAGGGATGGACGAAAAGGCCCGGGCTGTATTTACACTGAGGGAATGTGAGATTAAATGATGAATAATGAGAGAGAGAGGAAGCGAGGTAGGTAAAGGCGAACGCAACAGATTCCCCTGAGGACTTTCTGCTGGGTTTAACCCACTGAGGTGGAACCGAACGGACAGCTCTGGATAAATAAGAACAAATTTACTTTTCCTTTCCACTCTAGGGAAGTTCTCAACCACAATAGCAGATATTCTTGTTTGTGGACACACAAAACAAGCATACAACCCAATATTATAAAAAAAAGCCTGCTGGAAAATATATCTCACAATTCTGTCTTTTTATCACAATTCTGAGTTTATATTTCACAACTGACCCTTTGCCGGGAGCAGAGATGTATAGTAACGAAGTAGAACTACTTCACTACTGTACTTAAGTACTAAAAGGCGGTATCTGTACTTTACTGGAGTATCATTTTTTTCTCCTACTTCCACTTTTACTTCGGTACATATTTTCGCTGAGTTTAATACTTTTACTCCGATATTTTTTTTATGTGCTGCATCGTTACTCGTTACAATTATGATGTTACGATTCATTCCATTACAAACCACTGCCAGAACTGTAGATGGCAGGTTTGATGAAGCTGGCACATCATTGAGTGAATCAAGCGATTAAGAAGACTGCGCATGCTGACTGAACTGCTGTCTGTGAAGAGAGAAATGAACACCGAACCGAGCCAGATAATGACTCGTTCACGAGTCAAGAACCGGTTGCATCGGTTTTCGGATGACCAGTAACGTTAGTTCTTTCTGACAGTTCGATTCAGTAAACCAGTTGAAGAAAACAGTTCACCGATTCTTTTGCGCTCGATGCAATGGCGTCATTGGCGTTGACTGCACATTGGCTCATAACATTAAGAATCAGTTCAGAATCAATCACCAAAAGAATCAGTTCGGTTTCAGACTCTCTGTGTGTCGGTTTGCTTCACGCTGAATCACACATGCGCAGTATCATCAGCTCATCAGTTCACGAATCGGACGCGTCTGACAGAAACGGTTCTTGACTCGTGAACGAGTCATTATCTGGCTCGGCTCGGTGTTCATCTTCATTTCTCTCTTCACATCAGTTCAGTCAGTCACTGTTTGAGTCAATGAATTACTCCGGGATATTGGTTTGTTTTAACTCAGAGGGAGTGTCAGACACATTAAACAAGTTAACAGCTTAATTCATCTGTGGATTAATGCGTATTGGAGACGCGAACTGTTTAAAACGATTCAATTCGATTTGGTGGACTGTTTCAAAAAGATCCGGTTACATCGAATGATTCGTTCGCGAACCAGATATTACAAACTGCTTTGTTTTTAACTGTCTTACAACAGACACGGAAGAGAAGACAATGCTGAATAAAGTCGTAGTTTTTGCTATTTTTTGACCAAAATGTATTTTCGATGCTTCAAAAAATTCTAAATGACCCTCTGATGTCTTACGGGTTTGAAACAACATGAGGGTAAGTAATGACATCATTTTGCAAATTGGGCTAACTAACCCTAGTAACCGTTTTGTGTTTACAAGAAGTTACAGTCAAAGGAATTGTGATTGTCCTTTAGGTTAATCATTTGAAATAGTAAAAACAATATGTTCAAACTTTTGACTATTTTCTTTAATAGCTACATAACACAATACTTCTACTTTTACTTTCAGTACTTGAGTAGTAAATTTTAAAATAGACTACTTGCAATACTTAAGTACAAAAAATGTTGAATACTTTAGTACTTCTACTTAAGTGTGGTGCTTAAAGAGCACTTCTACTTCTACTCAAGTCACTTTTTTGATAGAGCACTTGTACTTTTACTCAAGTATGGTTCTCCAGTACTTTATACATCTCTGGCCGGGAGTTTGATTGACAGGTGAACGGGCCAATCATAACGCTGAAAACTGCCATTTTGTCTGACAAAACAAACGAGACATCAGAGTAGATTCACCTTGGTGGACTTGAACTTGAACAAATGTGTTTATTGACTTCTTTCTGCGGTTGAAACAAGATGCCTTCTGATGTTCACTCATGTTTATTTTGTGCTATAGCTAGTAAAGAGGAAGTAGAGATGATCGGTTCACATGCCGCTTGAACGGAGTTGCTATAATGATCTGTTACAACACATTAAAAAGTTTCATACCAAAAGTAACCAGCTCTCTCTTGTCTGTCAGCACATTGTCAGTTTCCTCTTTGCTCCATGATGTATTTTTCACTGCATGAGAACATGATGAGTGGTGTGAGAGTGGCTTTGCTTGTCAGACGTAGCAACAGTAACTAATGTGGCATCAATTCCGATTTTTATTTGTATTTTTTGTAATTCAGAAGAAAGTCTGAATTATAAACTCTAAAACTCTGAAAATTCTGAAACGAAAAGTCGGAATAGTGAAATATGAAGTCAGAATTGTGAG
The DNA here is from genome assembly GCF_003368295.1 of Carassius auratus. Classification (NCBI taxonomy): domain Eukaryota; kingdom Metazoa; phylum Chordata; class Actinopteri; order Cypriniformes; family Cyprinidae; genus Carassius; species Carassius auratus. The sequence continues at coordinate 62,853 of NW_020525577.1, read as the reverse complement.
AAATAAAGTTAGAATTGTGAGAGAAAAAACTTAAATATTTTTTTTTTTTTTTGAATTCCATGATGGAAACAACTAAATTAAATGGTGAGATGTAAAAAAAAAAAAAAAGAAAAAAAAAGGGAAAAAAAATCAGAATGGCAAGAAACAAAGTCGGAATTGTGAGATATACAGTATTGTTCAAAATAATAGCAGTACAATGTGACTAACCAGAATAATCAAGGTTTTTAGTATATTTTTTATTGCTACGTGGCAAACAAGTTACCAGTAGGTTCAGTAGATTCTCAGAAAACAAACAAGACCCAGCATTCATGATATGCACGCTCTTAAGGCTGTGCAATTGGGCAATTAGTTGAAAGGGGTGTGTTCAAAAAAATAGCAGTGTCTACCTTTGACTGTACAAACTCAAAACTATTTTGTACAAACATTTTTTTTTTCTGGGATTTAGCAATCCTGTGAATCACTAATCTAATATTTAGTTGTTTGACCACAGTTTTTTAAAACTGCTTGACATCTGTGTGGCATGGAGTCAACCAACTTGTGGCACCTCTCAGCTGTTATTCCACTCCATGATTCTTTAACAACATTCCACAATTCATTCACATTTCTTGGTTTTGCTTCAGAAACAGCATTTTTGATATCACCCCACAAGTTCTCAATTGGATTAAGGTCTGGAGATTGGGCTGGCCACTCCATAACATTAATTTTGTTGGTTTGGAACCAAGACTTTGCCCGTTTACTAGTGTGTTTTGGGTCATTGTCTTGTTGAAACAACCATTTCAAGGGCATGTCCTCTTCAGCATAGGGCAACATGACCTCTTCAAGTATTTTAACATATGCAAACTGATCCATGATCCCTGGTATGCGATAAATAGGCCCAACACCATAGTAGGAGAAACATGCCCATATCATGATGCTTGCACCTCCATGCTTCACTGTCTTCACTGTGTACTGTGGCTTGAATTCAGAGTTTGGGGGTCGTCTCACAAACTGCCTGTGGCCCTTGGACCCAAAAAGAACAATTTTACTCTCATCAGTCCACAAAATGTTCCTCCATTTCTCTTTAGGCCAGTTGATGTGTTCTTTGGCAAATTGTAACCTCTTTTGCACATGCCTTTTTTTTAACAGAGGGACTTTGCGGGGGATTCTTGAAAATAGATTAGCTTCACACAGACGTCTTCTAACTGTCACAGTACTTACAGGTAACTCCAGACTGTCTTTGATCATCCTGGAGGTGATCATTGGCTGAGCCTTTGCCATTCTGGTTATTCTTCTATCCATTTTGATGGTTGTCTTCCGTTTTCTTCCACGTCTCTCTGGTTTTGCTCTCCATTTTAAGGCATTGGAGATCATTTTAGCTGAACAGCCTATCATTTTTTGCACCTCTTTATAGGTTTTCCCCTCTCTAATCAACTTTTTAATCAAAGTACGCTGTTCTTCTGAACAATGTCTTGAACGACCCATTTTCCTCAGCTTTCAAATGCATGTTCAACAAGTGTTGGCTTCATCCTTAAATAGGGGCCACCTGATTCACACCTGTTTCTTCACAAAATTGATGACCTCAGTGATTGAATGCCACACTGCTATTTTTTTGAACACACCCCTTTCAACTAATTCAACTAATTGCCCAATTGCACAGCCTTAAGAGCGTGCATATCATGAATGCTGGGTCTCATTTGTTTTCTGAGAATCTACTGAACCTACTGGTAACTTGTTTGCCACGTAGCAATAAAAAAAATACGAAAAACCTTGATTATTCTGGTTAGTCACATTGTACTGCTATTATTTTGAACAATACTGTAAAAGGAACAACTTCTATTTAGTTGAATAAAAAGTCACAATTACCGTTTTTATTTTATGATAACAATGGGATTCCATTGGATTCCCATTGGCTCTCAATGTTTTTATTTTTCATCAGCTGGAAAAATTCATTTTAAAAAAGTGTATTCAACAATATCATTCCTTTTTGCCTTAATCGTTACAGTTGTAGTGAGCACCAGTTTGAACAGGTTTGTATTACTCGACATTTCTAATATAAATGTGTTGGTAACTTGTTCTAGAGATGAATTTATCCTTCATTTTACGTTGGTTTTCCTCCAGTGTATGAGCGGAGCCTGTTTGTTTACCAGCGGTCTTCATTACAGTGTCTCGTCTGTCTGCTGATATCCTCCGCTCTCCCGCTGAGGCCTGGAGCAAAAACACTTATCTCTGGAGGGAAATGTCAACCTGTGGCTGAAAATATACAGCCTTTAAGGCCCACAAAGCTCAGCGGTGACAAGCTAATCAGCAAATGATCAGGTGTGAGTATGATCAGGTGCAGTGGATGGGGCCCGGGGCCGCGGGGGAAAACAGGTTATTACACAGAGGGTTACTGATCCAACATGTCTGATAACATTTGAGTCTGATGCCGAACCAAACAGAAACTGGGTCATGTGTTTTTAATGGGTCGTTCCTATTATGCAGTTCATTTTTAAATAAATATGAATGTGTTAGAACTTATTACACTTTTTAGAATTGCAGTATGTTCTGATCAAGTTTGTCGTTTATAGTTATTTTATTTTTATTTTAAGTACAGAAAATATTTTGCTATTCATGCATATATATATATATATATATATATATATATATATATATATATATATATATATATATATATATATATATATATATATATAAACCATTTTTTTTACTTTCAGCTAGTTTCCAGGGAAACATTTATCATTTTATTTAGTTTTACTTGATGCAGTAAAATAAGTAAAATGTAATAAAAGTTTATAAAACTGTAAACACTGTAAATTTCATAAACTAAAAAAAAATAATAATAATAAAAAAAGAAATACTAAAATGGCAAAAACACAAGAAAAAGTAATAAAACTCTAAACATTAAAAAAAGTTTTTTTTTTTAAATGACTAAAATATAAAAAAATTAAGTACTTTTGTTCTGCAAGAATGCATTAAACTGGTCAAAAGTAACAGTAAAAGACATTCATAGCATTACAAAAGATTTATATTTCAAATCAGTGCTGTTCTTTTGAACTGCGGAAATGGCTGCTGAAAAAGGTTCAACACGGGGATAAAGTTATATTTTTAAATATTGTGGCGGTGTGGAAGGATCACGTGACAAGGAGAGCTTAGTTTAAGGCTTTTGAACATTTTACTTTTGAAAAGTCGTGTAATTTGAATATTTCTAAATTAATTTAGTTTTTAACCTAGAGTTATGACAAAAAAAGGCAGCATCCACTTATTATTTAAAAAGTAGTGAAATGTATTATAGTGAATATTCACTTTTAATTATCTAATGTATTTAGACATATATGATGGGGACGTGATGTACTGTATGACATGTTATAGTCTGACTGATACAAGTTTCTATCTTTCACCTCCAATAAATAAAAAGGACTTTAAATATAATAAATGAATAAGTAATAAGGGTTTAAAAATTAATGTTCATTTCAGGACACCCTTGGGAACAATTACCCACACTGTAGTCATCAAAACAGACTCATCTCATTTACATCTCCTTATTAAGACTGATTAATAAAGCTTATATTGGAAATTTTTATTCAGGTCAGTTTCACTCAAAAGATATTTCATTCTTTTTTGGCTGTATTTAACTTAAATATCTTAAATACATCCAGTCAACACTTTAAAAAAAATGGTTAATTGGGGTTCTATATAGAACCATAGGGTTCTTTACTCAACTCCACAGAACCTTTTATGCTAAAAAGGTTCTATTATGACGAGAAAGAACCCTTTTGACACAAAGGTTCTTTAGGCTATTATTCATTCATATATTACATTATTCTTTGTATTTGTAATTAAATTATTGTTTGTAGTAACTTAATATCACATTTTAATCATGCTGATTTTTGGAGAAAAACTGAAATGGCACTCTTTGTGTGATATTGATTGACTACATAAAATGATATAAATATATACATTTTCTAACCCCCATATCTTGAATTTTGTGATCATTCCCATGCATTCATAAATGCATTTGAATACACTGAATAATGCAGTGAAAGAACGCACTCAAAATGCACAAGCGCCAAGCGCAAAAGTATGACTTCATCATGTAACTTTACATTTGCCTATGAGTGCACTTTCTAGGCACGATTTGTTTGGTTTTTGAATATACTTGATACTGTTAAAAGGCACATCATTAAAACAAAAAAGACGAGTTCACATATCACACATAAACACGCGTGGAATACGTGATTAGAACTAGCTACTAAATTTGTTAAAAATGCCTATCGATATACAGCTATGATTAGCGAACCCAAAACTGACTCAAATGATTCGCGGACCAGCTCCGAACTCCCGAAATGACTCAAATGATTCACGCTCCGAACTCCCAAACTGACTCAAATGATTCGCGAACCCGCTTTGAACTCCCGAACTGACTCAAATGATTCGCGAACCCGCCACGAACTCCCGAACTGATTCAAATGATTCGCGATCCCGCTCCGAACTCCCGAACTGACTTAAATGATTCGCGAACCCCAAACTGACTCAAATTATTCGCGAACCAGCTCCGAACTCCCAAACTGACTCAAATGATTCGCGAACCCGCTTTGAACTGCCGAACTGACTCAAATGATTCGCGAACCCGCTCCGAACTCCCAAACTGACTCAAATGATTCGCGATCCCGCTCCGAACTCTCGAACTGATTCAAATGATCCGCGAAGCCGCTCCGAACTCCCGAACTGATTCAAATGATCCGCTATCCCGCTTTGAACTCCCGAACTGACTCAAATTATTCGCCAACCCGCTACGAACTCCCGAACTGATTCAAAAAATGATTCGCGATCATATTATTTTTTTATAAAGTTATTACTTTATTATTTTTTTTTTTTTACTAAATTCTGTATTTTATTTATTAATTAATTTTGTATGTTTGTTTGTTTTATCCAAATCTGATACTTATAAAATATTGTTGTGAAGCAATTTTTCATTTGTTTATATATCTTTGGATTTATTTATTTAATGATTTATTCATGCACATCAGCCAAATAATACTTGTTAAATAATTTGTATTCTGTTACCAATTATTATTTTTTATTATATTCATTCATCCATTCGTTCACCCATTCATATTAGCAAATACTTATGATAATACTTATAAAATACAGTCACACAAATAAACATTCTATTAGGTTTTATATATAGAATAGTTTAGAAATGAAGTCGTTTATTGGGAGCCGATGTGTGTTGTTCTTTTTTATGCTCAAATAAAGCCTCTGGCAGGCTGTAATAGCTGCACTGACGAATGGCTTGAGATTACTGCCAGCTTGTGATTGTCATTTAATTCCATTAATATTTCATTCCACTTTCGGTGGAGTTAAACCGGGTCACGGATGTGTCAGGGAAAACTGTGCCAAGAGACTCTACAATGGAAAATCCCCAAGCAAACATTTCAATAATTTAACCTGTTTGATTTATTTCATTATTTCATCGGACCAGAGAGCTCACTCAATATTTTAAATTGAGTCAATTACTCGCCATTACAATCTTGGCTTTCATTGGATGCAAAATATTTAAAAGAATTATTTACTAATTATATGTCTTTTTATAGGCTCTTAAATTGATATTTTTTCCTTTCACTTTGACGTCACTACTCAGGATAGTCACTAGTAAATGGTTTGAGATTGTGTATATTCCTGTGGTGACATCACTTCCTTTAGCTACAGAGTAATTAGTCACATTACTGTATAAAAACTTGTTTCAGACCTCCAAAATCTGTGTGGACAAGTCCTTTGAGCTGAGGAATGAAGCTCTGGCCCATCAGACACGGACACTGAGTGAGCCTGTGGAGATGTTTTCAGTAATGATCTTCGAATTCAGTGCTGGACATTTCTCTGACAAACACTGCCAGCTTCACGGCCAGGGTGCTTTCTGTACCGGCGTGCTGCCAGCGGCCACAGCGGATCTGACAAGAGCTGCACATTACTCACCACAGAGCAGAGCACTCTGGGGGAAACAACAACAACAAAAACTAGGTACTCTAACTGAGATGTTAAAAAATTATTGATTGTTTCTTTTTGGATTCGGTTTCTGAGAAGACCGAGATCTTCATGTTCTCAGATAATGGCAGGTCATTTGTCGGTCACAGTTTGAGGATCTCTAAAAGCCTCCTGCCTGGTGTCTTCAAACTCCTGCTGTCCAATCAGTGATGCTACTGTTACATAAAACCAAGACTGTTCAAAATGGTATTTAGTAACTGAAATAAATTAGAAGAAAAGCTGAAACCTTAAACCAAAATTGGAAATGTTGCCTTTACAGCTGGAGTGTTAAAGTGTTAAAATGACTTATATATATATATATATATATATATATATATATATATATATATATATATATATATATATATATATATATATACGAAATATTAAAACGTAAAATTGTAAATAAACTGAAAATGTAAAAAAAGAAGAATGTAAAATATTAATAACACTAATAATTCTATATTTATAAATGATTATATTTATATAATAATAATACAAACAATTCTAATATCAATAATTCTATATTTATAAATGATTATATTTATATAATAATAATAGAAATAATTCTAAAATATCACTGAATCCACCTGTGACTTTAACGTTCAGTAATATCATAAAGTATTCAGAGCTTGTTTTGTTTCTATTTAGAATTAGCAGGCACTATATATCTCTATAAATGGTCTAATTCACTATTTAAGCATTTCAAACATGTTTGTTAACAACATTTTGTGTTCATCTACAGAGATCATGCTAATGGTATAGTTGGCTATATAAAAAATAAAAACTGTGAATCTGAGTGAATCTGAATCACTATTTACGCTTGAATTTTACACTTAAAGGTTTGGTAGGTGATTTCGGAAAGGTTAGCAATAGCATGCATAAGATCCCATCCTCCCTGCAAATCACTCTCTAAAGCCACACCTCCTCCAAAACACATGACTGTGCACAGACAGACCAGAGGCTTACCAGTGACACGATGAGAGACGCTGTTGGTGGACGGTGAATGCAGCACTGTCAGATTACCTCATGTCTCATTCACCGGTGAATTACATTAATATTACAATAATAACATCTTTCATTCTCGTTCAGTCTGCAAAATGCGATGATGACGTCATATCTGTGTGAACAAGGTGTGCAGAGGTTTACATTTAATCATTTAATCATTTAATCATTTAGCAGACGCTTTTATCCAAAGCGACTTACAAATGAGAACAATAGAAGCAGTCAGGTCAACAAGAGAACAACAACAGTATACAAGTGCCATGACAAGTCTCAGTTAGTCTAGTATGGAACGCATAGGCAGTTTTTTTTTTATATATATATATAAAATGAAAAGACAAGAAAAGGAAAAGTGCTAATGTTAGTTGGTTAAGTGCAGGCGAAAAAGATGAGTCTTTAGATGTTTCTTGAAAATGAGTAAGGACTCAGCTGTACGAATTAAGATTGGGAAGTCATTCCACCAGCTGGGCACAGTCCAGGAAAAGGTCAGTGAGAGTGATTTTGAACTTGTTTGGGATGGTACCACAAGGCCTCGTTCACCTGCAGAGCGCAAACTTCTGGAGGGCACATAAGATTTAACCAATGAGTTTAGGTATGTTGGTGCCGTGCCAGTGATCGTCTTGTAGCCTCTGGTACTTACATTGACAGGCAGGTTTCCTTCGGACCGATGGATATGATCAGACAAACATTCCACTACTTCAGGGCTCCACAACACTGTACAACTACTTAAACTAAAAAAATATATACAGAATTCACATATACACAAATATGCGTGCAACAGTGATCAACCAAGCACCCTTAAATAACCTTATGTTATGCACATACATTTGATACCAAATTGTAAATGTAGGTCTACATAGTAATTCAAATTTATTGAAAATTCACTTATAATGATTTTAAAGAATTTTTTTATATAATGTGTTGTTAAAAGTAAAATAATAATATAATTACAGTGACAAATGAGTGAAAAGAAAGAACCATAAGTTGCATTCTCAATCCTGCCACAAGGGGCGCTATATCATGCTATTCCTCTTCTAAGGCCAGTTTTCTCATTCAGGTCAACTACTCCAGGGCTCAACAACACTGTACAACTACTTACACTAAGTAATAAGACAGAACGCACAAACATAAGCGAACCTATGCGAACTCTGGAGATGTTCATGTGTTCATGAGTTAATTAGTCCTCTCTCCAGCCTGTTACTGCAGTCTGTCCTCTCGTTAATACACCAGGGTTAACAAACCCTTCTGCCCTGTTAATTACACTCCGCTAATATAGCTGGATCATTTTCATTCTGCATTTATGATGGAGATACACACAGATGAGTCTGTTATCTTTCCTGTCCCAGTTCTCATTTAGGTGACAAAGCCGAACAACAGAACAAAAGATTTCTTATAATATCATTTGATTAGTTTTGCTATCGCAGCTTCTTATAACAAAGGGCAATATTTATTTTTTAAAAGGAAGCCTGATTTAGTAATCTTAGTAACTCAAATCACAAATAACCTATCAGACCTGTTTTTCATATCAGCCGAGAATTATATTGCTGTAGACTTTATAACAGCAGCATTAGCTTGAGGTTTTTATTTAATGAGGATGCTTAGATGACCTGGAAATTAATAACAATTGGCCCAATATCTGTCCTAAATTGCATGCGAGATTGGAATTAGTGCGTCCCGAATCATAATACATTGAAAATAGCTTTCCAAAGGTCCACAGCACTCTATTTCTGGTGCAATTTTGATGTAACATCCATGCACAGTATTATGGTCTATCATTGCAGACAAAATAAGTTTGTAAAGGTTACATTTTAACTTTTTGATTTGTACGCACCACTTTTAAGGTCGTAAGGATCTTCGTATTTGAATAACCTCTTCCCATTTGAATTTTAGTTTAAGATTTGCATTGTTGCGGGGTCAAACCTAAAAGTGTTTTATCACATCAATATTTTTTCAAATGAACTTTCAGCTGCAAATGAAATGAAAGCCTATAATTGTGCACCGAAGCCATGTGAACATTTTGTCTTATTCAGAGTGCAGCTTGGAGTCATTAAGAGATGATTTGAAGTTATTAAACTGTGTCAGCGCCAACTAGCTCTTTCAGAAAAGCACTCTGATCTGAAGAAGACCAAAACATTACTGCAGAAATTACACAGATTAATCACAATATGCCTATAAAGGCCCCATATTTAGCATTTTATGAATTAATTTATTTTGAATTAAGAAGACATGCTCTGTTCCTCACACAAACGTAACATGTAATATTTATTTTCATTAGTTCATTTGACATTTTCTTCCAATTGTGTTTAGTTTCTATACTGTACTGTAACTTACCCAAAAATAAAAATTATGTCATTATTGACTCACCCTCATGTCGTTCCAAACCCGTAAGACCTTCATTCATCTTCGGAACACAGTTTAAGATATTTTAGATTTAGTCCGAGAGCTTTCTGACCATCCATTGAAAATTTATCTACAGCTCTCAGACTAAATCTAAAATATCTTAAACTGTGTTCCGAAGATGAATGGAGGTCTTACGGGTTTGGAACGACATGAGGGTGAGCCATTAAGCCGGGCGTACACGGTGCGATTGTTGCTGTCGTACGAGTTTGCATGCAATTTTTTTCAATCATGTGGAAATCGCATATGCACGTATGGTCGCGGCTCGTATCATTTGCGATGAATTACGAGCCGAGCAGAGTGGCTTACGAGTACTTCCCGACCTCCCGATCATTTTTAAACATGTCTAAAAAGTTTGTGAGCTATCGGTTTGAATTTGTGACGTGTGCGGTTGAACGAGTCAATTGTTGATTTATCTGAAGTTGACCAATCACGAACTAGGAAAACCAAAGAAGAAGAAAGACGAAGACGGCAGCGCCCCAGCGAATGTGGACTATTTACCAGGAGGATAAACTCGCTGAGCGAGCGCTGTGTGATGTTTTTTAGCAACGTGTACCATGCTTTTTAGTTCTTTCTCGCTCTCTCTCACACACGCATATGTAGTTTACAGGGACTCTCCATAGACATAACGGTATTCTATACTGTATATCCCCATACACTACCTCTATCCATCACGGGAAATGCATGTTTAAAATTTCTAAACACCGTATAGTATTTTTAAAAGCCATTTGGTTTACGAGGGCACATGAATTGTCCTCACAAACCATGTTTGCATTGTAATACCTATTTCAGATATTTATAAACCATATACAAGAACACACACACACACAGGGTGACAAAACATCCAGGTTTCCTATTGCTGAAAAATAACCTGTACTTGTAGGAAAGAGTCAAGGCTCGTATCAATATTTTATATGCAGTTATGAGAAAGGGAGAGCAGTTATATTAGGCGCGTTCGACTTGAAGCAGTGCTGCACAGAATGATCACCTGTATGACATCAAAGTACTGCGAGAGCGATTCGAATGCATTGGATATGTGTGCTCTCTTATCGCTCTCGCTGTACTTTAATGAAATACAGTGATCCTTCTGTGCGTGCAGCGGTGCTTCAAGTCGAACGCGTCTATCAACTTCGTGCGATTGCTTCTGGAATTGGCAGGTTGTAAAATCGTGTCGTATATCATCTCGTCCATACGATTTTCATATAAACTCACTCTTGCCATGTGCATGGACATACGATCTTCCGACCAATACGAATTCGCACCGTGTATGCACGCCTTTAATTACATAATTTTCATTTTTGGGTGAACTAACCCTTTAAGACCAATTAAAATGGTAGCAAATGTAACCTTTTTTTTTGTAACCCAGTGGATTTTTCGATCTCATCAGGTGAGTGTGGAATTGAAAGGTGCTGGGTGGTTATCTACACTACACAATGTTTTTTGAAAAAGCCCACTGTTTAAATACAGGATATGTTAAGAAAAGCAGAACTGCTCCAGGTAGCTTTTAGTGTACTAATAATGTGGACGAATGTTGGGGAAATTACATTTGCTGGGCTACAGGGGACATTCCATCAATATCGCTCCACTCTCCACCAAACACAAACCAAATCAAATTGGTGCCACGCACAAGCATACACACACTGGCAGCGAGAGACAGACAGTGAAAACAGCAGACGGGGCACCAGGTCATTCTTTTTTCAGGTCAGACCAGAGAAAATGTGCTTTTATCTGAGGAAAATGTGTCATCGCAGTTATAAAGCTCCCCATTTGAATCCCGCGAACGCATGAGAAACATCACAGAAACCTGCTCAGTGTGTGTGTGTGGCGTCCTGAATGCCACGGCAATAAAAGACGCTGTGAAAATTCCTGCATTTCACAAGCTTTTGAAGGAAAATCATATTCACACTTTATCGAGGAAACAGGACTTTTAATATTGGTGCATATTATTTGGTTGAAAAGCGTCTATTAAATACTTGTTATTAGTTCCATGGGGGAAAAATACAAACAAATCTTATGGATATCTGAAGTGTGTCTTCTAGACATAACAGATATGAAACGGAGAGCAAATGACTTCTTAAATGTTTCTTATGAGACAAAGACAAAGAGAAATCGCACATGTGCCTCCTCTGAGGAGATCTTAAAGAGATAGTTCACCCCAAAACAAAAACTGTTGACAAAAAGAATGTTGGCAAACAAACAGTTGCTGGAAACCATTGACTTCCATATTAATTTCCCCCTCCATACTATGTAAGTCAATGGGTACCATCAAATGTTTGGTTACCAATATTCAGAAGAAAGAAACTCATACAGGTTTGGAACAACATGAAAGTAAAAAAATGAGAGAATTTTCATTTTTGGGTGAACTATTGCTTTAGTATCTCAGACTGTGCTCAGATTTGTCAAGGTACCAAAATGTGCAATTAAAAGTCTGAAATGTTTGACATTTTTTATTACGTTCTTACTGTATGTCAGCCAGTGCCTCGTTTTTATTTCCCTCAGGATTTGTGAAAAAATTTCTGAAGTTGAATTACATCAGAACTTCTGGGTGATGAAGCCTCTGAACATTAAAATATGCCTCTATATAAAGAATTTCAATGGAACTGGGAATATTTTAAACTGATAAGAACAATCCTGTACAGTGTCCAAACTACCTGCCTGCAACAATTGAGGTGTAGATGTAATAATAAAAAAAAATTATTTATCAGAGGAAATTTGAACAGAGCTCAAAGTAAGACATTGATTCAATAAAGAACATATCATCAGTTTATGTTTCAGAGAGAATGCAAGACAAGACACTGAAAAAGAACATCCGATGAATGACCTTGTTATGAGTTTTAGTTAGGCTGAATTTAGTTAGTGTCATTTGGTGGAGGGCAGGAGCAGCCAATGACAAAAGCAGGTCAGGCGGAAAACAGGCAGGATGTAAAGTTGAGTGTCAGGGTGAGAAATGGCGCATATAGCTGCACGAGCAGAAGATCCGCTTGAAAGGAACCGGGCCAAACAGACACACGACTCCCAAAATAGAGCCATCCAGAGCTGCAGGAGATTCTCACCGTCAGGAGATCGCCTGCGAAACTTTAATTACGACTCTCTCTCTCTCTCTCTGTCTGTCTCATTTCTCATCACAGTTCAGGTTCCATTTCTGTTCTATATTTCAGAAATGTCAGGTAATTAGTGGCATTTTCTATGGTTAGAATCATTATCTTGATTCCTCATTCTGAGAGTATTAACTTTGTGCTACAGATATCAAAGTGATAGTTCTCTTAAAAAAATTATTCTGTCATCATATAACATATATCTCTCAACCTCAAGTAAAAAACAAAAATAAATAAAAATAAAACCTGTTTGAGCTTCCTTCCTCTGTTGAATGCAATAGAAGATATTTTGAAGAATGTTGGCAACCGAACAGTTGCTGCTAGCCACTGACTTCCATAGTAGGAAAAATGAAAATACTATTGAAGTACTATTGAATACTATCGCAATCAAGATTTGATCAATCTTAACGCTGAATCTGCCATTTATTGTCCAATAAACAAACCAGACAGGAGAGTAGATTTACATTGGTGGACTTGTATTTGAAAAAAAGAATTGAATTTTTTTCGCAGTTTAAAAAAGACACTTTCTGATGTTCACTCATGTTTGTTTCGTGCAATAACTCGTAAAGAGGAAGAGATGATCGGTTCATATGCCGCTTGAACTGCGGCCCTACAGCGATCTGTCATGACACACCTGTTAAAGAGCCCAAAACAGTATTCATTATTAGAATTTTTTTTTAAAAAAGTGACTACATTTTCTTCATACCAAAAGTAACCTGCTCTGTCTTGTCTGTTAATAGCAATAAACTCCCTGCTAACCATGTCCCATGAACTGCATTGCAGCACGCTAAAAATATTTTGTGCTTTTTAGTTATGCATAGCATCACAACTGCATGGCTTCACACTAATATTATTTTTGTCACTTTAGCTATGCATTGCCCTGGTAATACATAGCAATTTGCCAAACAACATTTTGTGCTCTTTAGCTATGCATAGAAACACCCTAGCAAACACCCTAGCAACTCCATGACAACATAATGCATAGCAACTCCCTGGAAAATACGCAACTGCAACTTAACAACTGCATAGCAATGCCCTGGCAGCTGCATGCCAAACAACATTAAGTGCTCTGTAGCTATGCATATCAGCAAACACCCTAGCAAGTTGCACAGCAACACTAAAAACCATTGGCAGAACTGAAGCACTGGACAGCAACATTGCAAAATGACATTTTGTGTCAGTACGCATTAAGTAACACCCTGGCAAACACCCTAACAACTGCACAGCAACACTGCAACCCATTTAGAGCACTTTAGCTACACATATAGCAATGATCTGGCAACCGCACAGCAATGTGCATAAAGTTATTTGGGACATTATAGCAAGTGCAGGACTGAATATGCAGAGATTGAAGTGGTGAGGATTGTGTGAGCAAACAATACTATTTTCCTTCAGAAAGTATAGGAAATCTAGTTTTCCAGTATTAAGCAATATTTAAAGTCTCAATAATTGTTAATGTCTTTCCCTGCAGTGCTGTGGTGCTCAGAGAGGGACTGAAATTGTCTGGACTGATGCAGAATGCTGTTTGTAGCTGCAGTCCTGAAAAGCACTTAAAGTGTGCTTTGAAAGAGGGCTGCTCTCTCCCGAGGACACGTCTCTATGTGTGAGTGTCTGTGTACTTCAGAGATTTCTGCACTTTTACACCAGCAGTCTCTTCCAGCAAAGCAGGGAAAATGTTCTCCTCTCTCTCTCTCTGTTACCCTGTTTAACCTGCGACTAGGGATTTTGTGCACATGCAGCTAACATCTCTATCGGATATAATCAGTAAAAAAATGTAATGGAGATATAAATATTGTTTTAATTTTGTCTAAAGATCTCTGCATGTGTGATTTGGTTTTTATACATATTCAAAGTCTTATTCTATTCTGGTCCCACCTCCAATGTTAAGCTATGGATTTTTTTTTTACGATTTCATCACCCAACCTGGCAAAAAATAAAATAAATAAACAAAAAATAAAACATGTAAATTGATCCTTAATAAAAGCATGATTTAGATTTATAATACGCTGTGGTATCATTGTTTTCAAATGTTTCTAAAAGGTTACTTTTAAAGGCTACAGAAAGTTTTTTCCTACTAATTTTATAATCACCCGAAATATAATGATATTCGAATGTTTATTTTACATTTTTTAAGAATGTTAAAACGTCCAGTTTTCTTGATGTGACATTATATTTAAAGGTAAGAAAAATGTTTCTTACATGTTTCCACTAACTCTGTTATCAGTCAAAATATAGCTAACCTTTTTGAACATCAATTTTTCATTTTTCTGTTTACTTGTCATGATATAAGGTTTTTTAACTTTTACAAAAACGTTTATTATAATGTTAAAAACAAACTTTATTTTCACCCAAAATATAATTTTATTAGAACGTCTGTTTTTAATATTCCAAGAACCTTTTCTTGTTGTAATTATAATGCTATTTAAAAAAATTATTACAATGTTCAAATAAATAAAATCATAAGGATGTTCCAAGAATGTTGATCACAGAATCATTTTGTCCTGACATTTATATAACTTTTAAAAAACTCTAGTAAAAGTCGTGAGACTGTTCCCTGTTAGCTGGGAAACAATTATTATTTTATTAGCAATTTGCATCAGGTAGCAAGCACTAGATCAGGAACCCACCTTGATTCTTTTACAGTCTAATTAAACACACACTGATTTTTACAGAGTTTGAGTTTTTACACACTGTCTGTGTGTCAACAGAGTAAAATATGCAGCAGCTAATTAAGAGTATCTAAACTTGTCGCTTCGCCGCTAGCATTCACACACCATTACAAACATGCACACAAAAGCCCTCAGGCATACAGAACTGTCACCAGCGTAAACACACACTAAAACCAAGATGCTCTTCTGAAAACATCACACACACTTGGAGTCCTTAGCTCTTTCTGACACTGGATATTTCCTCTAGACAGCCTGATGTTCCACCGAGTGAATGTGTTGCTCTTTAACATTATTTTATTCTTTCTGATGTGTTCACAGTGTCGGATGAAGACACTGCAGCAGCGTTTCATTTAGCTTTGCTGGAGTGTGAGACGCCTAGCACTGAAGGCTGAGCGATATGAAATCCAATCAGGAGAGGGAGGACATTCAAGACAGGCTAGTCAAACCAAAGCTGTGTTTGAAATGGAGTATTAGTGTATTTTATGGCATACTGACAAAATTCTGTTCTGTGGCTATTAGTTTTGTCTTGCTCTGCTAAGCCATCTATATGCTAATACAAAAGTTGGCAAAAGTAGCCTTTAGCAGATATTCATATTTGAAATGTACAGTCTTTCCTATCTGCCAAACTGAATAAAAAATATATAATGACTCATCTGCACTACACAGATTTTTGTCCAATCAGATCTCCCTGGAATGAGAATGCTCCTCCCCTTAAACTGCCAGTTAATGTCTAGCAATTGTTAACATTGCACATTGCATTGTGGGATATAATACTCCATACAGTGCATACTGGTTGTATGCTGCACATGGTTAATGTGTTATTCTATACTGCACAGTACATATGCAAATATATTATACTAAGTACAAATAATATTTTAGTATGCATACTGCTAGCATTCTTTTTTATATACTATTTATATGTATTTATTTTTTTAAATAATGTTCATCATTATGCTTTGATACATTGCATGTTTAACTCAGCAGTGTGCTTAATTTGGCAGATAGGTAATCCGAGTTTCTCATACATACAGAAAACAGGATACTATTTGCAGTTTACATAACGTATGCTGCAACATTAATCGGAGCACTAACACTAAATTACAGTAGTATGCTAGTCTGTCCAAACTGCAAGCATAAAGACAGTAAGTGCAGATCTGATTGGTCTTGGTGTCTCTAGAAGATTTTTTTTTTTTGGTAGGATTTGTGACAGTATATACTAATGTCAGGACTCTCTCTCTCTCTCTCTCTCTCTTGGTGCATGTAGTGTGGGCGCCTCCATCTCCAGCAGGCTGATTTAAACTCTCACACCATCTCAGCAGAGTTTGGATACACTCTGAGTATTGCACAACGCTCAAACCAAACATCCCATACAGGGTTTGAATGCACGTGACACCAGAAGTCCTGAGGGCTGGATGTCAGTCTGGCTTTCAATCACATGTAAGTGTGGCTTAGCATTCTGACCGCCCCGCGTCACGTGATGCGAATGGGATGAGAGATTTCAGACACGTGCTGCATGCAGGAGGCACAAACATAAAATATACTGCTTAATGCATGCATTCATGTTTACATGTAGGCTAAATAGAGAGCAATACTAAAAAGGCCAAATTAAGTTTGTTTCTACACTAAAAATGTCTTATACTTTAAGCACTAATCAGTGGCTCACTTTATCACACAGATAAAGTGTAGAGTGTGTAAGAATTATTAGTATGCTGGATAAATGAAAGGTGTCACATTGGTTAGCATGGCCATGTTAGCTAATCTGAGAACAACTAGTCTCTGAATTCGCTGATGTTTGCGTTCATGACATTAGATTGATGAAATATGGTGAAGTTTTTCATAAATATAACAAATTTGTCTTGCCATATTCATTAATTTTGTAAACTTCACACTGACTAAAGTGGCATTGAAAATACCAATTAAAATCATGTTTAATATTATATATATTTAAAATATAACATGCAAAAAATTGAACGCAAATTCAAATATTTCTAAAATCATTATGGTTTTAGATTCCTGTCAAACGATGTCATTGCATTTATGGTAAAAATTAGTATATTTTAGTGCCATATTTATCTATCATACAACATATATCACTATCTAGTGTCAAGTACATAGTGAAACAACAGCTAATGGCTACAACACACAATTTGTGCAAATGGTGAATGCAGTTCACATCTGTATTTCATCATTTTCATTAAAATGTGTAATTTTTAACTTATTACACTTACGTCTGAAACTGATTTAAATACTTCTCAGTTTTCAGCTGTTTTGGTGTAAAAATTAAATCTGCAGAAATTTCTTAATTTTGAACATCAACAAGATCTCCAGATTTCATCATGCAGTGGTAAAAGAGACCACGCATGTATGATGCAGCCTGTGCACTGTCATAAATTTTGCTTTTAAAAATAAAATAAATGTGGATGTGCAATATTTATAATACAAATGGCTCTTTTAACTGGAATATTCAAAATTAAACCAAATATACAGTTTTATATATTCATTTAAAAATATACCTAACTGAAATAATACACTATACACTATTGTAAGGTGTCATATAATGAGAATTCTTTATGCTGTTGTTATGGACAGAGCTAATTCAAAACGTGACTTCACGCATATAAACAGTTAAAACTAATTTGCGCCGAACATTTATGCTGTGAATAAATCTGGTTAATCTCAAATGCACTTGATGCACCTGGGTGAGTTCATTAACCCCCTAGCAAAGCTTCAGTTTAATGTCTGCATTCACTATATAGCTCAGCTAACACACACCATATTGAATGTTTTCCTACAAGTCTCATGATCCAAGTCTGGTCTGCAACATGTCCCAGTCCAAATAATGCTTCTCTCCTAATCATTTCCTGTCAGACACATTTAACTAATGTTCTTTGTTTTTCTATTTTTTCCACTGTCTCTCTCTCTCTCTCTCTCTCTCGCCATGTCTGAATGCTTTACTCAACAGTGAATCACAGTGTGTTGGGTGGTGTGTGTTTGGTTGAATCTGGGTTATTCTGCATTATCTTTATTGTGACTATGGTGTGAATGTTGGATCATTTTATTCATTTTAATGCATCACAGAAATCCAGAGCATCCAGGCAGCTACATCCATCCTCTAATTGGTTTGATGTATGTCATCTCGTGATGATTTCTCTGCCAGACAGACACTTCAGCTCTACAGATGGTGGTCAAAACATGTGAGAATTTGTCATATGCGCAGCCAGGAATGGCCACACGTAAATCAGCTGACTGTTGTTTTTGGGTGGAGCTCCTGCAGTTTGTTGGGCTCCACCAGGGGGCCCCGTAGTGTTTAATATTACCACCCGCAACCACAGCAAAGCACCATCAGAGATTACTGCTCTTATTACGTCCTGCCGTGGCACACTCAAAACCCTCAAACAGTCTTAGAAGCTCAACAGCTTATTGAAATAAAGATAAAAGGAATTTTCAGAGAGGGAATTATGTCTGCAAAACATAAGAGTTTCTTCCACTCGACCTCTTTTTTCATTAGCAAAGAGCATTTCACACAAGGCACGAGACTTTAGCCTTAGATGGCACATCGACGGACTCATCGTTCACAAAAATGTGTCAAAATTCAAGCTCCGGTCTTTACGGTCTTTGGTATTGTTTAGCATGCCAACGTAAACTAATCTGAGAAAGAACTAGTCACTGGAATTGCTGACATTTGAAAATGATGATATTATGTTTATCAAATATATACACGAATTTTGTATGAGACATTTAGCTGGAAAGCAAGACACAATGTGAAAAGTTTTTTTTGTTGTTGTTGCACTCATTTTATTAATTCTACATATATTTTTTATAAAAAAAAAAAATTCACACACACACGCGCGCTAGTTGTTTGTTGTCAGATCATATTCAGAACGTTTTCTTTACACTTACTGTTAATGCATAAATTAATTTCTGTATCTGTTTGATTTTGTGAAGATTATTGACTATAAGTGGATTATTTAAATGAACCATATTATTTCTATATGTTTCTTTTTCTAAATCATGTTTAATTTCTTCCCAGTTAACAGAGAACAGTCTCAGAATTTTGGCAAACGTTCTGGTTCTCTCAAAGTTATGTACAAATGTTCTTCCAGTAATATTAATAGAATGTTTTTAACTATCTATAATGATGTTTTAAAAACGTTATTACAAAAATGTAACTTTTTTTAACATTTAGAAACTAATGTTTAAATGTTACTACTTGTTTCAGAATAATGTTTTCCAAATTATAAAAATTAACATTCCCTAAACGTTTGCCTTACCAAAAAAACTGTTTTTAAATGAATATTCATAGAATATACGGAATTTACGTTTCCATAACTAAATGGGAATGTTGGAGCAACATTCATAGAACATATTTCTGTTAGCTGGGTTTGTCTCTTCTTATTTGTCAACAGTCTGTTGTACATGTCAATCAAGACGGCTCCTTCCTGTCCAAGTTGATGGTTTGTGGCCAGAATAAGCTTCACCAGACTTTGTTAGCGTCAAAAATCCAGCTATTCGAAATTAAAACATCTCCCAATGTCTTCTGCCATAAATCGGCACCAGCCAGGAAAATTCCTCTGAGTGACAGAGCCCCAGTGACCAAGACCCAGAGATCAGAGAGTCAACACGTCCCTCGGGGCGTCCAGCGGTGCAGACAGCCATGCGGTCTAAGCTAAGCAGGTGAGGAGACACCAGCACAAAGATCCTCCACGGACGAGAGACCATCTCTGAGCTAGAAATGTCCTCAGGCATAAAGTGCTCATTCTCTTTCTCTGTCTGTTTGTCTGAGAGTGACGCGGCCTGAAGTTGCTCTTTTTGATATGACAGTGGAAGTATCACTTCATCTTGTTGATGCCACGGGCCAGTTTGTCATCTGCAGAGACTTCACTCCCCAAAACAAGGTTAAAAACCCCAGCACAAGCCTCGGGTTCCTTTTTAACAGCATCTTCTGTAATCTCTCTCCTCTGTGTGGCCCAAGTGTGTGTGTGTTCCTTTATCAAATACATATGTGACAGTCTCCACACTCTGTCTCTATGAAATGGAGGCCTGAAGGGTCGGCCTCTTTAATCTGTCTGTTCTCAGAGAAGGGCTTTCACTTCTGAGTCTGAATAACTCAGGTCAGACCTATCATACAAAACCCAACCTAACCCAGAGAATGCTGAAGTTTCATTTCTTTAAATTAAAAAATTTAGTTTACTTTTTTTGTTTAAAGTACTATATTTTCTTGTCTATATAGTTATACTACAGTTTGCAGTTGATTTTCTATATAAACATGCACTTGGACTATGAAAGCTTGTTTCCACCAAGGTAGGTAATTGCAACTTTGTATTTCAAATAATAAAAAAAAATTCTTCTCAGAATTGCATATTTATCTCGCAATTTATATCTTGCAGTTGCGAGTTGAAAGCTCACAAGTTAACAGAAAAAAAAAATCAAACTCAGATTTGTGAGAAAAAAAAGTCTGAATTCTGACATTAAAAGACACAATTAGCTTTTAATTTATCTTTTTTTTTTTTTTTTTTTTACATGCTGGAAACAAGCTTCCATACTAGACAGACTCCTCTTGTTCAAAAAATACAGCGCTTAAGGTAAAAGTCAATTTTTATTAAAACAAAACATGGCAAAAGACGCATTTTGAAACTATTTTGGTTGGTGGACCAAAAAGACACAAAAGTAATTGATATTAGCCATGTCAACAATGTAGGTTACTTAATATAAATTTTGTGTTTACTTCTTGATTACCTTTGGTCTGAATGACAATTAAAAAAAAAAAGATGATAATTCTTTTTTTTTTTTAATGACCATAGGGCTTTACTTTTCCTGAAGAACTAGAAAAAACAAAAAAAGTTTTTTTTTTTTAATCAAGTCATCTTTCATTGGTAATATTTGTCTCTGGATATGAAATCAAATTTGACATTGGAATGTCGGTTATGACATACCTACAGAATGTACAATAACAATAAAAGAAAAATAGTTGTTAATGAGAAACAACACATCATGTGCCAAATGTTATAATGTGTGAAAATTGTCCAGTTTTCTTTTTCTTAATGCTGATATACAGGTACTGGTCATATAATAAGAATATCATCAAAAAGTTGATTTATTTCACTAATTCCATTCAAAAGTGAAACTTGTATATTATATTCATTACACACAGACTGATATATTTCAGATGTTTATTTCTTTTAATTTTGATGATTATAACTGACAACTAAGGAAAATCCCAAATTCAGTATCTCAGAAAATTAGAATATTGTGAAAGGTTCAGTATTGAAGACACCTGGTGCCACACTCTAATCAGCTAATTAACTCAAAACACCTGCAAAGCCTTTAAATGGTCTCTCAGTCTAGTTCTGTAGGCTACACAATCATGGGGAAGACTGCGGACATGACAGTTGTCCAAAAGACGACCATTGACACCTTGCACAAGGAGGGAAAGACACAAAAGGTCATTGCAAAAGAGGCTGGCTGTTCACAGAGCTCTGTGTCCAAGCACATTAATAGAGAGGTGAAGGGAAGGAAATGTTGGACCCCTGGAGAGGATTATGAAACAAAACCCATTCAGAAATGTGGGGGAGATTCACAAAGAGTGGACTGCAGCTGGAGTAAGTGCTTCAAGAACCACTACGCACAGACGTATGCAAGACATGGGTTTCAGCTGCCGCATTCCTTGTGACACTCTTGAACAACAGACAGCGTCAGAAGCGTCTCGCTTCAAAAAGGACTGGACTGCTGCTGAGTGGTCCAAAGTTATGTTCTCTGATGAAAGTAAATTTTGCGTTTCCTTTGGATCTCAGGGTCCCACAGTCTGGAGGAAGAGAGGAGAGGCACACAATCCATGTTGCTTGAGGTCCAGTGTAAAGTTTCCACAGTCAGTGATGGTTTGGGGTGCCATGTCATCTGCTGGTGTTGGTCCACTGTGTTTTCTGAGGTCGAAGGTCAACCCAGAGCAACCTGGGCTCTCATAAAACCTGAGCAGTGCCACAGACTGATCGACTTCATGCTACGCCACACTGCTGCAGTAATTCAGGTAAAAGGAGCCCCAACTAAGTATTGAGTGCTGTACATACTCATATATCCATTTTCATAATTTTTAGTTGGCCACGATTTCCAAAAATCCTTTCTTTTGTATTGGTCTTAAGTTATAATAAGTTTCTAATTTTCTGAGATACTCAATTTGGGATTTTTCTTAGTTGTCAGTTATAATCATCAAAATTAAAAGAGATCAGCATCTGAAATCTATTAGTCTGTGTGTAATGAATGAATATACAAGTTTCACTTTTTGAATGGAATCAGTGAAATCAACTATTTGATGATATTCTAATTATATGACCAGCGCCTGTAATTGAATTTAGAGATTCCATTTTCACCAGCATTTTTGCTGTTTCAGTGATTCGCCAGCAAACACATTTAGTTTTTTCCCTAGAGGATCTAGAACCTTGGTCTAAAACTCAACTCCTAGATGGCCACAGCTCTGCACAGTTTAGCTCCAAACCTAATCAAACACACCTGGTCCAGCTAATCAAAGGTCTTCAGGATTACTAGAAACTTCCAAGCAGGTGTGATTTTGGAGTTGGTTGGAGCAAAACTCTGCAGAGCTGTGGCCCTCCAGGAATTGCGTTTGAGACCCCAGATCTAGAGTACTACAGCAACAACAGAATAATTAAGTCTGAAAATCCCATCCTCGCTCTCTCCTCCTTTTATATTGTGTGTTTTGACTTCACCTACTAGACAATAATTAGGGTCACCTGTTAATTAGAGTCACTTGCTAATTAGGGTTAAGGGTGATCAGCGGTTAGTTGATCACAGGCTATGAGGGAGTTCCCAATCATTTTGCTATTCCGGTTTTAATTATTTTGATCATAGTAATGTAGTATGGAAATAAATTATAGTATATCATACTATGCTGAATTGCATTTAGTCAGCGGTCCACTTATGAGCATAAAGACTGTTCAGAGTAACTCACTGCACCATCCAAAATGCATGAGCGCTGAGAGTTACTGTGCTGAACTGCTCTGTAATGCAACTAAATGAATAACATGTATCATCTGCATAATTATTACATGTCTCTAATGCATTAAACTACAGACAAATCAAAACTGGTTAGTAATAACTGCAAGGCCTTGTTTAAAGATATCATATCATGCTTCTCCAGATCAGCTTGACCGAGTCAATGAACTTCAGACATAGAGGTATAGTTGATTGCATTTTGTGTGCATGACACATTGTTTTATTCTTCTAAAACTGATCATGAAGACTGGCATTTATATGTTGCATGGCAATTTTTAAATCTACTGTAGCACAAAAACGTGAGTAAGTTTGACAACGGCTAAAACAAATGGTCTCAAATCCCTTTGGTAAATCATATTCCCGAATATAATTATGCAAATGCTTTTAATTTATGTGACTTTTTGGGTTTTATTTCATAGCACGGGCTTTGGTGACCTTGTGTGATCATTATTATGTCACAATTTATTTTCCTCTAAAAATATATAGCTGTAAAAGTCCTGTAGAGGAACAGCCAAGGTGGTAGATGGGTCAAGGACATTTTTGCTGCTGTCTGAGCGTTTACAAGAGCAGTGAAACTTAATAAGGACCATGTGTGCAAGGAGAGAATGAAACAGATCTACTCTAGAAATCCTCTACATTCTTATTGAGATACAGTATCATTAAAAATAATAATAATAGCGGTTCCTCTAACAATTCTCACATGTGGTGTTTTCTGGCACTAGTCGGAAAGATTTTCATGTGCTATTTATTCAGTGTTGTCACAACATTACTACTGAGGGGCCGTTTACACAACATTTTCAGCCCAAAATGGGAAGCTTTTTACACAACAACTGCATTTTGGGGACTGAAAATCTTTTTGGAAATGGGTTTCAAAGTGCACATTTTTGAAAATGACATTTTTTGAGTAACAGTTGTCGTGCCGCATTGCACCACACTGCAACAGCTAGACGCGACAATGCAACCATTGCAAATCACTTTAATTTCGTGTTAGTACGTCATTAATAGAACAAGGCAGCAGTTTACTGTCAGGGATGTCGTTCTGTGTTTACATTGGATAATTCTGACCTTTTTCTCACAAATTGGAATTCAGAATCGCAAGATATAAACTTTGCAAAAAAAAAAAAAAAATGCTACATTTGAAGATGTGAACTTGGAATTCTGAGAATAAAGGTCCAGATTGTGAGATATAACTGAAAAAAAAGTTGTCAACTTGCAAGAAGTAAACTCAGAATTCAGAAGAAAAAAGTAAAATGTAATATTGGAATTGCAAGAAAGTCTGAAATTTTGGGAGTTTATATTTCCCAATTGTGAATTTATATCTCGGGTTTCTTTTTTTTTTCTCTTTCTTTTTTCTTTTTTTTTAGTTTATCTCACATTTTATGTCTATTGTGAGAAAAAAGTCTGAATTGTTAAATAAAAAGTTGCAAGTATATTTTTCATTCCATAATGGAAATGGCCTTCCATACACTTTCTTTATTTGACTGTGTACTTAATAAATAAATAAATAAATATATATATATATATATATATATATATATATATATATATATATATATATATATATTAATTTATTATTAAATTCAGTATATTTTGGGATAATTATTGAATTGCATTTATGCTGCTTATAAAGGACTGTGTTAAAAAGTGTAAGAATTGTTTTAAATGTATTTAGTATATAAATTCTTTTTTTATTTTTATTGAATTATCTATAATATTTGACCAGGGATTGCATCCTATTTGTCATCAGATGATGTGAGCAGGAAGGACACCCACTATGACCAATAAATATAGAGACCTACAACATCCAACGATAAAATCAAAAAAAGGATCCCATCAAGGAATATCATACTTCTGATCTGGCAACATCTGAACGTGATATAAAAATACGCGTCTGAATGACACAGCCCTTTCAGGTGACGAGTCGATTTGGTTTGAGATAACCATATTTTTCCACGTTTGTTTGTGCAGCAGGTCAGGATAATATATCAAGATGTTCTCCTGCATCGAATCACTTTGAATAAAGTAAAGATATCAGTGCAATTAAAATGACAAAGCTCCACCTGAAACAACATAATCTATGTCTTCATCTTGGCTGCGGTCAGCATTATCCATCTTTCAGAGCAGATTTTCTCTCTCTCAGCTGCCTGCATAACCACATCTAACGGCAAAGCTGCTAAAAGTCATTTTGTGAGCATAAAAAATCAATATGTTTGGATCAATAGAGTTGAAATGAAGAACACAGGATAGATATTATGAGAGAGAGAGGGAGAGTAAATGTGATTTCAGCACAACTGTACAGTGAGAATCTGTTTCTGTAGCTTTACTCTCTCGCCGCCCTTTATGTGGGTTTAAATCACTAACTGCTAAAAATAAGCCATAATAATGAACACTTATTTACATGTTAAATAACTTTCTCCTATTCCAGCCTAATATGCAGAGAAAGTCATTTGTATGATTATTCAACAACAACAAAAAAAAAAAACATAAGCAAATCACATCCTGCGCTAGTGAGACCGACTGCCATTGAGATAAATGGAGATGCTAACGGCTAACAGCATGATCCATGTATTACAGTCTAACATTTTTTATGATGTTTGTATAGCTTAAAAATAATGATTTGATTTATATTATGTTGGGTTTGTCAGTAAGTAAATTGTTTCTTTAATTTTAATGAACTTGAGATGAGAAACAAATACAATGTGTGGGTTTTAATTCAGTTATTGTATTGGGACACCATT
The DNA here is from genome assembly GCF_003368295.1 of Carassius auratus. NCBI lineage: Eukaryota > Metazoa > Chordata > Actinopteri > Cypriniformes > Cyprinidae > Carassius > Carassius auratus. The sequence goes on along the minus strand of NW_020525577.1, from coordinate 36,948 downwards.
GTCCTGTTTGTCAAGTGGACATCTGTCATAGATTCAGACTTTATTTCCCATGAGTCACATCTGTTGCTACCCCTGGAGCTCACTGTGGTTCAGTGCTGGTGAAACACAGACATTTGAGCACGCTGAGATCTCTCATCTGAAAGAACATGAGGTCAGAGAGCTGAGCTCTTTATGACATGGTCACAACATTTTCAGACTTCAATCAAACACTGACAGACTTACTAGATCATGATGTCATCTATGTTGAGAAGACCACTGAAGGTTGTCACCACAAGCTTATGTTGTGGTTTTGATTTCCCCACAAGGCTGAGTAACTAGCACAAACAGCAAACAATTGAACGGCAACATTTTTTGCTTTTTATTTAAAGTGCCCTTATTATGCCATTTTAAACCTTGCATTTCATGCCGTGTGTAATTTGTGACCGTAAACCATATGCAAGTTGTAAAGTCGAAAGTGCACGATAAATAAAGTTATTGTCTCCAAAAATAAATAATTGACACTGGATATCCCAAATGAGTCATTTGCATAACACATTTGCATAATGCCTGCTTATGTTCTCTGACCAATCAGAGCAGGGCAGGCTCACGGAAATGAAGGTAGACTGAATTTTAGAACCGCTTCGAATGAATTGTTTGAGAATCGTGAGGTGATATTAAATGCATATTTTATTGCCTTGCATGCATTAAACCCATAGGAGACTCCCAAAAAATTATAAGGAACCTAAATAGTGGCAGTTTACTTAAAAAAAATAATAAAAAAAATAACATGTGTATATAATTACTGTTTATATGGAAGAACGGTCAACAAATGAGTCTAAATCGAGATGATGAACATTGCATCTATAATCATTTATCAAAATATATAATGAATTTGTGATGCTAAAAATGAAAGTTTGAGTGCATTCTGCATTGTGACTGCAATTGCATAAAAAAAATTTAAATAGTTTGACAAATGCGTTACCTAGTGCTTTTTTTATTGGTAAAATAACCTAAAAATTGAAAACCATTCCAACAATGGCACACAAAGTACACATAATTCAGCATGTAATTTTAACCTAACCAGCTTGGTTCAATCAGAAGTTCATGCTGATCTAAACTGATCTTGTCAACGGGGGTGGAATTTAAATAATTATGGGTCATGAGTCACCGTTTGGAAAATAAAAATGTTAGCTTTTGTGACTTGTTATGTGAATGCTTTGTTTTCATTCATCAGCAGATCAGTCAGTTCTGTTCATGCACACCCCTCACCCCTTAATTTGTGCTCTTTCATGGGTTGGTAAAAGAATATGTGCATTAATGTTAAATGTTCTAGATGGAGAGGGTGGAAGGGAAGGTAAATGTTCAGTGAGGCCTGGGTTAATCTTCTCCTTTCTCTGATCCAGCCTCCTGCTGAGGAACCCGTTCTTCACCTTTCATCTTTTCATCCTATGTTCATTAATGTGGAATTAAGCTTGTGTGTGTGTGTGAGTGTGTGTTTGTGTATTAATGCACGATTAAATAAAATGTGGTGGTCTGACTTGGCTTCTATCCAAACGAGAGTGCTGGACCTGTTGCTGGGGGAAACAAGCCTTTTTTGTCTTTAAAACATTGATTTCTCAAAGTGTTTTTACCAACATGTGGTCTCCTAGGGAAGGTGTTAGCTCTCAGCTTTCATATTTTATTTATTATTAGAGGTGAATAAACGGTTGTTTTCCTGTCTGTTTGAGGAAATATCACAGTTTGGATTATGTTTTAAATAGAATCAGAAAGAAAGCAGATGGACATCTGAAATGTTTACCACATGGTTGCTCCATCCTTTACTGTGACCTTGCCCATGGTAGAGGTTATAGTCCTTTCTTCATGGTTGATGTGATGGCCGGTAGCTGTCAGAGCATTGGAGGACATCAGGGAACGGATGTCTTTCTTTATGCCACAGCCGTTGTCTGTTTCAGCAAGGGGTCACTGTCAGCTGGTATTGGGTTCTGGCATTTCAAGCCTGACAGAACTTTAGACCTAACTGGTTAATATCCACGCTGAAGAAGAAACGCATGTGCTTTGTTCATTGGCCTGTACTGTCCAGGTTCATAAAAATCTGGCGGTCCAGTTCAGACTCGCATCAGTTTTCAGGTCACAGCGGCGTGATATGTATTGACGAAACCGTCTTCTCTAGACTTGGAAGATGAACTTCTCAGTGCTGCACCGTGATGTAAGATTAATGCATCTTTCGACATCTAACTGTGGTTTTAATGGGTCATAACTGTGACCACACAGGGCACATCTGAATTCAGCAGATATTTAGTTTGTTCAAACTGATATGTCGTAAATGCATCCCCTCTCACATCAGTTTGCTGCATTTTTCTATATTATGTGCCATCAAAATCATAATTTAACAAATGATGCTGTGTTTTCTGGTGATTGTCATGCAGAACAAACTAGATTGTATTTATACATCACGCTGGGCCTCATCAATCAAACGTAGAAAAGAGTACAGATCCGAGTGCACACCAACTTATGAAAGGGTTCACGTGCGATTCATGAAACATTCATATGGCGCCAATCCCATCGTATAAATGATCATAAGCTGACAAATGTGGCAGGTGAAAACAATTGTCATTTGAATATCATGTCCCTAAAAACACCCTGGTTTAGAAGCCTTACCCCTATAGTTTATGACTTGGAGATATGATATTTTAGTTTGATAATGAATGGCTAAAATGTCAAATTAGCAATGCTAGAACTGATACAGTATGTATGTGTGCCCTTGAGGCACTCGCACAATCAGGTGGAATTTAATAAAACCAAGATAAACAAATAAAATGCATACATAAAAGAGTGTCCGCCAGATTTACTATGCTGCTCGTAAATTCAGGCTAACTCAAAAACTTGCATACACAAGCTGAGTCCTGACGGGAGATTTGATTTTAGCCACCACTCATGTCAATACTGATCAATTTCAAGTTTTGTGTAGGAATTACAGTATGCTCAATTTTCCCTCATACATTCATTTTAGAAATGAATAAAATAACATCATGCACTCACAGAGTTGCATTATGACACCAAACTGTATTCACCTTGAGTGTTATCATGAAATCACACTGGGATCACAGAGTGGCCTCAGGATATCACATTAGATTCACAAAGTGACATCATGAGATCACACTGGGATCACAGAGTAGCATCATGTTTTCCCAGTGGATTTACAAATTGCCATCGTAATATAACATTTACATTTATTCATTTAGCAGACGCTTTTATCCAAAGCAACTCACAAATGAGGAACAACATAAGGTATTTTTCATTAGAACTAACCTTATTCATAGTACACGATGCCAAGTTTAATATAGCAGAGTTGAAATGCAGATAAGGAATAATAAAGAAAATAAGAAATATAAGTTATATCACACTGCGCTCGCATAGTGGCATCATGATATCAAGGTTGAAATCACAGCATAGTATTACGTGGCTCCACAATAAGCGTGAGTGTGAATCTTGCTTGGTGTGCTGCTGTGTGATCATTTCCTGTTCTCGCTTGGGTGGTAATTACTGTCGATAACCTCGAAGTCCTATCCGACCTGGAGCCATGCCCTTATCTCCTTTCTGGAGCTCACACTCTCTTGCTCCCTCTCAGCATGTGTGTTTGTTTAGCTCCGTCTCACTGCACTAGGGAGTCACGACAGGTGCTTCCAAAACCAAGGATCTAGCATTCTTCCATCAGGAGCGCTAATCTGATTTAGCACTGCTAGCCCGGTGCATGGCACGGCTGTCACTGATGCCTGTGGAGAACATGTATTAGTACACGGAGATGCCAACCTGACACCATCTGCACGTACAGGTGCCATCAACAGCATCTCCAAGGCTTAGAAGAGTAAACTATCGCCGGCATCCGGTGATCCAAGAAGCCCCAGGAGTGTGAAAATGGCGGCGATGCTGAATATCTCATCAACTTTGACATTGTCACTGTAGAGGGGATGAAGATTGACACGATGCAGTCAGATATACTGCAGTAAAAAGGCTGTGTATTATTACTCTTGCGGAATATACGTATCCGTATACTGTGAATTTGGGTGACAACTGGAGTGACAACTTTAGATGCACTTAAAAGGGATAGTTCACTCAAAAATGTGACTCTGGACCACAAAACCTTAAGTCGCATGGGTATATTTGTAGCAATAGCCAACAATACAGTACATGGGTCAAAATGATGGATTTCCCTTTAATGGCAAAAATCATTATGATATTAAATAGATCTAGTTAAACTTCTTACCGTAAATTTACCAAAATTATATGCCTTTGCTAAGAACTTAATTTGGGCAACTTGTATCTCGGCCAAATTTTGTCCTTGTCAAATTTACCATTATGACTGGTTTTGTGGTCCAGGGTCACAAATGAAAATTATTATTAATACAGTATATGACTTTATCAAGTCATAATTTTGTCCTTGTCAAATTTACCATTATGACTGGTTTTGTGGTCCAGGGTCACAAATGAAAATTATTATTAATACAGTATATGACTTTATCATCTGGACGAATACAGACGAGTTATATTAAAATTGTCCTGTCTCTTCAATTTAAATATGGATATTTTTCTCAAACAAATGTATTGATTCGCTTCTGAAGGACTTTATTAGCCCCCCCAGAGTTGTGTGAAATACTTTTTATGATGGATGGGTGCACTTTGTTGGACTTCAAAATCTCAACAGCCATTTATTAGAAAGTCTGGAACAGCCAGGACATTTTTTTTTTTATATACTGTAACACCGATTGCATTCGTCTGAATGAAGAAAGTCATTACACCAAGAATGGCTTGAGGATGAGTAAATCATGGAGGAATTTAAATGTTGTGGTGAACTAACCCTTTAAAGGAACAGTCAACCCAAAAATGAAGATTCTGTCAATATGTACTGGCTTATTCAATAGCATAGGATAAATTTTTTGTTTGTCTGTTTTGAACAAATGTGCATATGTAATTAGAAAGTATTTAAAATATCAGTAAACTTTTTATACTAGTAAACCACACAACCTAATTCAATCTCTAAAACGAAAGCTTGACTGGGAACATTGAACGCTTTGCTAAGTTCGGTATCATTCTCCTCCCTCTCCATTATGGACCCTTTCAAATGACTAATTCCCTTTCACTCTCTCCACCACGTTTTCACAAGCCGCCCCTCAATTTACATAACATGAATAGAGATGAACCTCCGCCTGCGCCGCTCTGGCCGAGCTGTATTTTTTTTTAGTTAGATGATCCGTTTATTAGTTTATTGGTTTATTTATCTCTCCTGCTCTCCAAACTCACTTCAGCTTGTGTTTACCTCACAGACAAGCTCTGGTTTTTAACAAGAAATTTGGGATTCCTGCTTCTTTCCTCATCAAAAACAGCCCACAGATTCAATATATTCATAAATGTGAGGCGTGAGGTGGTTCTGATGGGAGAAGAGATGCAACATTATGTCAGTATTGATCACAGATTGTCTTTTTTTTTTAGAAGAGGAAAGCTTTGTGTTTACAGCTGTTAGCAGAAGTGTGGAGAAAGAAGAGATTATCGTTAAAGGAAATGGACAATTGTCACCTGGATATAATAGTTAAAATGTTTAGGAAGTGGTAAAGCAATCAAAATAATAGTATAAATAAAAATGACAACAATATAAAACAAAATAAATATTTTACAGTTTGACTATGTCCTATGATATTTCAGCTTTCATTTGTATCGTTTATTAATTTCATAATTGTCTACTATTGACCATTTGATGAGCAATGATTTGAAAGTGCAGAATTGCCGCCACAAGTTCGTTAGCAGTCAATTTACTGCTAAATTACTCACAATACTGATTTAAAAAATAAAAGATGAACTGTACACTATTTTTTGGTCCATAATTTGTCAAAATCTGAATTTGCATAATATTGTTAAAACATTCATGAGGTTTTGGTGCTACAGTACATGATTTTCCCCACGGTAATTGTAACCTTTATTTATGTAAAAATGCCTTGATTAAGCATTCATAACCTTACGACAATATACATATGGATACATTTCTCATTGACTCAATTCATTCATGGAAAAAATGGAAGAGGTAAATAACAAAGTCAAAAAAGGAAGGGAGCTGACTGTGAAGTCACTCACAAAAGCAGCACAACAATCTTCTCTTCCCTGTTCTCTCTGCGGGGGTTTAAAACGTACTGTAAATCTCACAACACTGTGAAGTTCTGGCTTGTTAATAGATGAACTGCCTGCAATACAAATGATTGCTACAGTGCCAGTAAAGTGACTTGTTCGGTTTACTTAGTTTTGTCGTGGCCACGAAATAATAACTCATGGGAACGTGATATGTCATGGCCACAGGATATTAATTTGTGGGAACGTCATATTAACTCGTGGGAACGTCATATTATTTCGTGGACACGAGATCATTTTGTCGAGGTAACGACATCCTTATGTCGTGGCCTCAAGATGCTATGTTGAGGGAACAACATCCATTTCTCGTGGCCACGACTTCTTATGTTGAGGGAACTATATGTTTTTCTCGTGGCCACGAGTTTAATGCGTAAACAAACCTGCGTGACCATAGCAACCCAGGATTAGGCCTATCAGAGATGGATTCATTCATATTTTAAACTAAGTAAACTGAACAAGTCACTTTACGGGCACCGTAGATTGCATACCGTAGGTTGTGCATAGGTAACTATTGGAAATCAAACTTATGAAATATCCATTGACGACTTTTCTTCGAGGATCAGGGTCATGGCATTTGTGATTTATTTTAAAATTAAATTTGATGTAAGGCACTTTGACTGTTGGGTATGAGATGTGCTATAAACATGCCTTGTCCTGCCCTTACAACCAACTGAACCTTGTATTTACATCTCACATATTAAATACAACAGAACTCCGCCATGATTGTTTAAATAACATTGTCATTTGACCACTCACGAACCTAAAATATACATCACAGTAATGATTTCTGGTTAATTTAGAATCGAACATAATAAAAAAATGACTCGTGGTTCATTAAGGCAGAGGCTCTAAAGGATTCACTGACGAGCAAGTGTGAGGTCATTTCCGTAAATCTTTTTGACTGACTTATTAAAAGAACCGATTCATAAGAGTAATTCTGTGATTTTTAATTGCAAACTGAATATGGACAAACACCGCAGTTTACTGATGCACATTTTTATTTCAATCGAATTGTGGAGCCAATATGCCACAAAACTGCCGCATAATGAAATACGTTATACGAAATGTGGGGTGGTGTTAGCGCAGTTGTTAGTTGCTCCAGAGGCGTGCGACCTCTGACATATGTATCAATTGTAAGTTGCTTTGGGTAAAAGCGTCAGCTAAATGAATAAATTTAAATGTTATTTTGAATAGAAAATAATCCAACATTGCATTTCTCTGGTGATCTCAGACCTTTGAGCTGATGATAAAAGGTGTCGATTATGAACATACAATTCCACTTTTAGTCACAGAAGCCTACACATGAAGCTTCCTATATTAACTTTAGCTCCTGAAACCGGATTAACCCTTTGTAAAAAAAAAAAAAAAGCCAGGCAACTACTAGTTTGAAAAAAAAAAAAAAAAACCTTGCTTGAGGGGTATGATTGGATAAAAAAATTGTGTCCACAGTTTCAGTTTCAAACCCTTAAACTTTTGACTGCTTTTTGTAGCAGGGAAGTATGCATACTCCGACACAAATAATCCTAAAATGTAGTTAATAACCAAGTTTAAATGAAAAAAAAAAAAAATCAATAAAATAAAATCATATTTTCAATGCGTTCATGCGTTTAGACCCCATTGTAATTGACAGAAAGATTCTGGGGTTGATTTGTAAGTTTGTGCTCTATAAACAAGAGATCACAGATCTTTTAAAACACGCCACCAGACATCTTCATCTCCTGTCATACTCACTCCTCACACTCGCATATGACTGTGTCATATCAATTTTTCACAGAGAATAACATGTCAAATCGTTTTTGGAAAGATTAAAAAGACTCGGTAAAGAATCAAAAGAAAGCAGAGGAACAGATTTGGGCTATTACAGCTATAAATATATATTTTTAACACTCAGATCTGTCATTGTGGATGTACATTTTGTGTTTGTGGCAGTATTAGCATTATAAAGACAGACTTATTCCTTGGAGCTGTGAGGTGTAAAAACATTTTCTATGCTTATTGGACAAAAGCCTCATCATTATATCAACGCCGCCTGTAAAAGATCACATTGTGACACCTCTAAATGTTTTGCAGTCATTCTCACACACACACACACACATGCTAGATTTTCTCACGAATGCAGACACGTGTGACACTCCACAGAGCAGTTTTTCAGCTTTTCGCCGCACATGACACTCACATTAGCATTACAGGTTCAGGTAATCTGTCTCTGGTGGCTCTTGCATCATTTCTCATTTGAAACATCTTTTTGATTTGCTTTGCTTTAGTATATGCTTGAAATATAGTTAGTTGAATATTGCCACTATATTCTTTGTCTCTGCTCAAACTGTAATTCCACCATATTGGCTGGAAACAGAAAAATAAATCTCCTCAGTCTTGGCATTCACTGCACACACCTCATAATCCTGTCATGAAATTCAAGTATGTTTCCGCTGTTGATCTTTGATAGCACAGACGTGTAGATGCTGGAAGATATCGATCGCATCCTCCTCTCATGATTTGGTGGCTTTGGAGGCCGTGAGACTATTGCTTAGCAACCACTCGGCTTAATGTGGCGCATGGCTTGTTCTGTTGTTAGCAGAGAGGATTTATATCAAACCAGAACGAGTTAGAGGAGAGTGTTTTTTTTTTTTTTTTTTTTTTTTTTTTTTTTTTTTTTTTTTGGATAGCTGATAAATAATTTAAAGGGACAGGTCACCCAAAATTGAAATTTCTGTCATTGTTTTCTCAACTTCATGTCATTTCAAACTCATATGGTGTTTATTCATATGAAAAAAAGATGATGTTTTGAAGGTTGCTGGTTGCTCTTTTTCATGCATTTACAATAAATGTGGACTGAAACTGTCAAAATTAAAAAAATGAGAAATGAAAGTAGTCTATACGACATCCACTTTATTCCAAATCTTCAAAAGCCATAGATCTAACGGTAGATGACATTATTTAATGTAAGATATTGAGGTCTATGTGACAGGTTTGTGTGAGGAAGAAGTTAAATTTCATTGTTATTCACTAGAAATATTCCAGTAATCCAATTACTGAGTCAATGAGTTAAAAACCCATATCAGATTCATGAACAAATCAACAACTGGTTTTGAATCAGTTGATTCATTAAAAAAGATCCAACTAAAAAAAGGATTCATGATTCTAACTCTTTCATGAACACAATTTTTTTTTAAGCAAATGACAACTAAATTGTAGTGTTTCTGACACAAAACTGTCTATATGGACCCTCATGATTGTGTTTTTTCTTTTTTTTTTTTTTTTTTTTTTGTAAAGGCAATCTGTAATAGCAGCAAAAATGGTCTTTAACTACTAAAATGTCCAGACTTTGGTCCATTTATTGTTTTCACCACTATTAATCTTCATCATCATTATTATTAATATTATTATAATTACCTTAAAGTATCATGAAATCTATTTCTCAATCTACAAAAAATGTAAATAATGACATTACTGTAGATTATCACTTTATCTATGCATACTGTATTACTGTCTTTTAGTATCTATGTGTTGTTGTCCCCTTTTTTCCTCACTCTTTTTTTTTTTTCTTTTCTCTCCTTTCATAATTTATTTCTTTTATATACATTATATTGGCAATTCCTGCTTTGTGCATTCTGTGCAATAAAAAAGCAAAGGCTTATTATATTAAAAAGAGTGGACGAAAATACATCATGAATGCCATGTAGCGGAGTAATGACAGATGACCGAAGTTAAATTTTTTTGGGGTGAACTATTCCTTTCATGCCTTTTCAAATTTTGTGTAACTTTGAGGGTCTCCATCATGGATTGTTAGAATTTTTTTCATGGATTTGTCACTGAGAACAACAAAGACGATCCTCACTGAAAGACACACACACACACACACACAATCGTAATCAGATTAATGAATAAATGAACGGCAGTCCAAAGAGGAAAAATGGCGGATCATGGGATATGTGGGTCATCGTGCTCTGATTTCCCCAGAATCGCTGACAGAACTGTGAAGTGCTTTGAAGACCGTCACATTAAAGGAGGTTATGGTGTGTGAAGCTTCAGTAACGTCACATAAACCCTGACTTCAGCATCACTGAGAATCACAAATGTTTCTTGAATTGTCTCTGTCTGTCTGCGTTGTACACAACTCCACAGAAAAGCCAAATCCAATTATTCCCTGGGGAAAGTTTGATATTATTTAAATTTTTAATTACGGTCTCTCTACCTCATGGGCCTGCATGTGCACTATTACTGATGACTGTCATAATATTTTTATCTAGAATATACACTTTGTGTAGAGGCAATTATTTCTTTGATAAACTGAATGTTGACATCTTGTTATTTTGACGTTTTAATTAAACAGTATTTTATAAATTCTTCATAAAGAATATTTCATAGTCGTTATAAAAACCTGTGACTGCACATCAGTGGAATATTTACAAAATATCCAATTATATAATTTCATATCAATATTATATTAATATTCAGATAAACCAGCTGGAGTGCACTTGATAACCACCCAAGGTCACTCCATCCCCGTTGTCACTCAGTCTTGTACTTCATTCCCCATAATCCTCTGCCCACTTTCATCGAAACTAATTGTTTGCACCTGTGTCTCATTAGCATTGTTGGCTCACCCTATATCACCCGAAGTCCGGTTCTCAGTGGCTGTATTTGCCACCTGTATCATTCAATATTCCCTATATTGGGTAGGGTGGCCATATGTGCTGTTCATATGGAATATATTCATACGTGTTCTGCCCAGGATTTTAATATGCCTAAAATATCCAGGTTTTGGCTGTTTGCACCGTGCAGGTTGATCATTGTGTGACATTCATGAGAGCTATGGAGAGCAGAGCAGATGGCTCCTTATTCTTTTGAATTGCTCTCTCACCTACTTTGGTGTCTTTTTTTTAAATGGTTTGCAGTGACGCTTCTATTCAAATGAACAAACAAACAAGTACGCATATTTGCATTGCTATCGGCATCTCACCTTCTCACCTGCAGCTTCATGATTGGTTGATTATGTACAGTACCTGCATGTTATAGGTCAATCTACTTTGAATGTTTTAGGCAACATTGAAATCCTGGCAAGGACCTGTCCCATATGAATGGCGCATATGGCCACCCTAAAGTTAATATAGGCGACTAATATAGTTCACTTGAAGGAGTGAATGAAAACAAGTGGGTAAGTTCGGTCACTAAATGAAACTTAATAATTGATCAAAGCTTTATTTAATTCGTCTTTTCTATTCTATATAAAAAAAATACAATAAAAACAGCTATGTGTACTGCGTTAGACTAACTGAGACTTGTCATGGCACTTGTATACTGTTGTTGTTCTCTCGTTGGTCTGATTGCTTCTATTGTTCTCATTTGTAAGTCGATTTGGATAAAAGCGTCTGTTTAATGATTAAATGTAAATGTAATTCATCTAACAGATCACAACACGAGTGCACTGCTTTCACAGTCAGATGTGTGTGATGAGCGATCAGAACCTGTTCGGGCCCCAATGGACTTCATAACAGGTTTCAAAGAATCTGTTACCATGGAACTGCACTCACGCTGATGTTCTTTACCCAGAAACCTGGGAGACAAATGTCAGACGTGGAGTGCAGACGGGATGCTTTTTGCTAAAAGTAACCGTCGCCACCTGTTACCTTAGTGTTTTTGTGTGTATGTGTTATGAAATGTATAAAAGCCAGATACTCCGTAGATGCAATATTGACCATTTTGTTACAGTGTTATTATATAAAATATATATATATATATATATATATATACACACGTTACATTAATGCATTTAGCAGACGCTTTTATCCAAAGTGATTTACAGTGCATTCAAACTAAAAATTTTTTACCTAACATGTGTTCCCTGGGAATCAAACCCACAACCTTGTGCTGCAAATGCAATGCTCTACCAACTGAGCTACAGAAACACCCATATTTACGCATGGTGTGTATATTGCTGTGTGTGTGTATTCTGTGTGTGTATTAGGCAGTCACAGCCTAACGGTTAGAGAGTCGGACTTGTAAATGAAGGTTGTGAGTTTGAGTCTCATGTCTGGAAGAAATTGTTGGTGGGGGGAGTGAATAACCAGCGCTCTCTCCACCTTCAATACCACGATTGAGGTGAGACCCTTGAGCTAGGCACTGAACCCCTAACTGCTCCCTGGGCGCCGCAGCAATATGTTCACTAATCTGTTCACTAGTGTGTGTGTGTGTGTGTGCGCGCACTTGGATAGGTTAAATGCAGAGCACAATATGGGTCACCATATTTGACCACACATCACTTCACTTCAATTTCACTTTCGGCTAGTTGCCAAGGCAACATTTTCATTCAGTTTAATCTGATTTAATAAAATGACTACAACTAAACAATTAAGATAAAAAGAGAAAATATAAAGATAAAAACTAATTCCAAATATTGATTAGTAATTGTGTGTGTGCATGTATATAATTTATATTAGTAATAATAATTACAGTTCTGCATTTACATTACATATACATTACATTTATATATAAATAGTATAACAATAAAGAACAACAATAATAATTTAATAACAATACAAATTAACACACACACACATATACACACCCACATATACATACATATACAACATTCAGCATTTAAATGTTGTAGCAATGTTGTTTCAATGTTGAAACATGAACTGACATTATTAGCTGTATTTCAGCATTGAAGGTCGGTCATATGCCGGCTGGGTATTCTCTCTCTCACTCACACTCACACACACACACACACACACACACACACACACACACACAGAGAGAGAGAGAGAGAGTTCTGCCTGAAACCACCTCATTCTGACTCATTGTGCATCCATCATACCTTGTTGTGCCTCATTTGATTCGATGGCTCTACCTGATTCTATTTCATTGTATCTCCATACACAGGTCTGTCTGCTGCGTCTGTCCTTTCTCTCGCTGGAGGGAGTGATCTATGCTTCTGTCTGCACTCCTTATATAAGGCAGCATTTATAATTAGTTTTTTCATCGTCTGACTGCCTCTGTAATTCACAACCCTGTGACACACACACACACACACACACACACACACAGAAATAGCCCTGGTGGACAATAGTGCCATTCATCATAAACAGTGAGTCTAATACAGCACACCGTTGTACATTCTGCAATCATAACTTGTGATGATTCATCCTGTGTGTGTTTGTGTCCAGTCAGTGTGACCGACAGTTAGACCAGTAGAGATAAGTTACACGCCCACAACCGGGCCATGTTTAGAGGACACTGTTGGACTCATGAATATATATGAAAGATATCTCACCAAAAAAAGATGTTTTTTCTCATCTTTTAGCAATGCATTCAACTTCCCAAAGGTGGTTCTAAAAACACAGCCATGCAACTCCACTTCTCATGGAAAAAAAGAGCAGACTGATTGAAGCGAGATTGTTCACTGCTTTGATCAGATGACCAAAAGCACAAAGCCATTTACCTTTTGCAACTGTGCATCCAATTTAAAGCAGGTTTAATCACAGAATGCAGTTCTTTTGAGAAGTAAATGAGAAATTAAAATATCCTTTGAACTGTACCGAGAGTGAGGGACCATTGTATGACTGGTCAATGCACACTACCACAATACACGCACTCTGTTGAGGGGTGAAGACGTAGGGGTTTGTCTGTAAATGCTATTGTATGTAATTTACAAGAAATGGAGCAGAATTTGGGCCCCTCGGGGATGACGACTGAAATAACCCTCATTTCTGAAGACTTTGGCATTATCTCTGAAAGCTCAGCAGCTTTGAAGTGATGTACATTAGAAGTGAATCTCCAGCGGTCTGTGCGCGCAAAAATCTGCCACCGCGCAGCTTGACGCTGAAGAGTTTTCCTGCACGTGTTTTGCATTTGCCTGGCCTGTTGGAAAGATCTCGGCACAGCTAATTGGTGTCACTTTTACCAGTTGAACTGAGAAACGTGATCAAAACATCGAAGGTGTTAATCCATCTGTGAGAATCTCAGGAACAATCATTAAAATAGCAGAATGCTGTCAGAGAGTGTGTTTTACAGATTGTGTTCATCAAGGTTATGTCTGTTAAAGGAATAGTTTATTCACAAATAAAGAATTTCTGGAAATTTACTCACCCTCAGGCCATGAAAGATCTAGAGATTTGGGGAAATGTAGCATTATATCTCTTTCTCAACAGTGGATCCTCTGCAGTGAATGGGTGCCATCAGAATGAGAGTCCAAACAGCTGAAAAAAACATCGCAATAATCCACAAGTAATCCACACCACTCCAGTCCATCAGTTAACATCTTGTGAAGTGAAAAGCTGTGTGTTTGTAAGAAACGAATCTATCATTAAACTTTTTAACTTCAAACCATAATGTCCATAATAATAGTATCGCTTCCTCCAGTGAAAAGTCCATCCTCTGTTGTCCTCTCAGATCAAAATCCACCAACATTTTTGTTTAAACCTGTGTTCACTTGTAAACAGTGTTTCTCTCCTGATTCAGATTAGATGATTTTTCCACTGGAAAAAGCAAAATTATGGATCAAAGACTCATATTTTACCAAGGGCTGGAAGTGGATTAGTTTTTTTTTTTTTTAAACATGCAGCTTTTCACTTCACAAGACATTAACTGACGGACTGGAGTGCTGTGGATTACTTGTGGATTATTGTGATGTTTTTTTATCAGGTGTTTGGACTCCCATTCTGACGGCACCCATTCACTGCAGAGGATCCACTGGTGAGACAGTGATGGAATGCTACATTCTCACTTTATCTGGCCAGATAGAGAAGCAAACTCAATCTTGGAGTAACTTTTCAGCAAATTTTCATTTTCAACTTTTTCTTTAACAATAGTGGAGACCATATTCTGGACAACACTGATCTGATAACAGCAAAACTCCCCAGAGAAAACAAATCAGACCGTGGTAAAGAGAAAGGCTTTCACTGACACAAGGTACAAAAAGCATGCTGTAGTGCTGATGATCAGAAGAATAGCACACATGAATGAACAGGTCTCTAAAAGTCTGATTTACACCCACATACACACACACCTGTCATTGCTACCCCATAAACTGACAGCCCATTTCCTAATTTCTGCTCTCTGAAATATCAAACGCTTAACCCCAAACTCTTATGCTGATCTGCAAGATTTGGTGAATTATTTTGCCTTATAGTGCGACTGAACTGCAAAACAATCAGCACTTAATATCACACACTGCTGCTAAGACATCCACGCAACAAAGAACAAAAGAGTCACAGAAGACTTATTGAGGACGCTTGACACTATTGGAAGAGAACTGAACTGGATGATGACATCAGTGAATCATCAATGAACTGACTTTAGATGAAAAATGTTATTGTCTTCTTGCATCACTGAAAAGTTATTTTCCTGTTTGAGCCTGTAAAGCTGTTTTGACACAACCAGTATTGTATAAAGTGCTATACAAATAAAGGTGACTTGACTTTACTTGAGTCCCACTGAAACAAGACGTGTAGAAACTGCAAAACAACAAGCCATGCCTTCTGTCTCTAAATTAAAGTTTTACCCACGTTCTGCTGCCAGTAGAGATTTTTTTTTTTCGTTTTAAGAGTTAACACATGGGTATGCTTTTATTTATGTATTATTCTAATGTTCTTTTAAAGAAGTCAGACTCCTTTTCAAAAAGTGGAGTTCTACAATAAATGATTGCCATCTTTTAACATAAACTTACTTCAGTTTTCCACCAAAATAAAAATCTGAGGGTTTAAAACAATAGTTAACCCAATAATGAAAATCTATTGAAAATGTACTGTAAAATGCCATCCAAGATGTATATGCACTTTTTCTTATATTAAAGCTGATATAATAATAAGTTATTATTATAATTATTTGTGATAAAAGTAAAAAATTACAATATCAATAATATAAATTTCAATATAATATTTAGTAATACTTACTCATAACATTAATATTGCCATTGTGTATGTTAGCATTAAATAGTTATTTTTATCTTACAGTACAAAAGCAATAGGACGTTTAAATATTTCCATGTTAATTTCTCATATGCATGCAGAAAACTGAAAAAAAAACTTCAAATACACAAACACACACACACACACACACACACACACACACACACACACACACACACACATATATATAGATAGATAGACAGATAGATAGATAGATATGAATGTTAATTCGATTCATTGTGCACCCCTACTCTAAACCTGACATGCAAACCTTCTACAAATCCAAAATCTGTTAATTCATCGTAAGCTATCATCTTGATTTCATGTGTTGTCTTTCAACCCCTGAAACTGTGAAATTTTGAAGGTTCTGAATGGCATTTACTTAATTTCACTTCACTTAGCTCATCCTAATGGTTCACTTTCCTGAGCTTGTCATTCCTTGTGAAATTCCAGCACTGCGGCGTTTTCCCACATGCTAATTAAACAGAAATAGATGTTGGTGTTTTCCTGCAGGCCATGTTAATGAGACGCAGAAGAGCTGGTTTCTAATGCAATGACTGAAGACCACGTGATGCGTGTTGAGTTCATGGAAAGTGGCTGGAATATTCTAGATACTTAACACCCAGATGTGCCTGCCAAGCTAAAGTTAGCCCAGCATCATTGGTGATTGTGAGAAACCTTCATTATGAACCAATGTGATGCTCATCACAGCTTACTTTAAAACATGCTGTACAGATGTTCCTCAGAAGAAAAACATTTAACTCTTCTTGAGAAAAACCTTCCATTGCTTTAAACTGAATCTTATTGCTAAAGCAGGGTCAACATTTGCATTCACTTATGAAAATACGTCTCGCTCTCGCATCACTTCCTAGTCTGTGAGTTGCCAAAGAACTGCAGCATAGTTGATGTTTCTGGTGTGTAAGAACAATTCTATAACAGTGGACTTTCGATATATGAAGTCTGTCTGAGAGGGATTGTTTGCATCTCTTTCATTTTCTTTCATTCCTTGCTTTATTTCCGTCTCCTTTTCTCTTCTGTCTTTAATGCCATTGTTGTCATAGCAGTTCTTTTATTCCTCACACCCAAATTCCCTCAAGCTCTCAAATCACACTCCTAAAATACAGACACTATCAACACCAGACATCACGGCATCCTGCTAGAGAGAGAGAGAGAGAGAGCAGTAAGGGTGATGGGGGATAAAATTTGAGTTTTTACTCTGCTCCTTTACTCTAAATTGTGTTCTGTCAGCTCTTTTATGGTCTTTTCCTTGATGCCACTGTACTTGCACTCGGGCTCCTGTTTCCTATCACAGTGCTGATATTTAATGAAGCAAAACCTCATTCTCACTCCAGAAAGTCCATAGAAAAGGGAGCTGGATAACCCGCAGAATGAATTTACAACAGAATTCATCTAGGTCATTTTACATCCCCTTATCTCAGTAATAACACTGAATTCCAACTTAAAATACTTTCTGTAATGCACTTAAATAACGAACAGCTCAGAGAACATGATAGAATAAGAATCTGTAGAACAGCAGAGAAGCAACATGGATGGATAGACAGCCAGACCGACAGACAGATAGATAGATAGACAAAAGAAGAAAAAACCCAGACAGATGGACAAAACAATGGTATGATAGATCTGAATTAATGTGCTGATAAAAAACTGCAAATTCTCCCTTCTCATGGCTGCTTTAGGGCATTAACATGATGCTCATATGGAAAAGGTCAAGAACCTTTTTTAGCCATACTCTGCTCTCCCAAAACACCCTTCAGGCCCAGTTGCCCTCTGTGAATTCCCAGAATTCTCGTGCACTCACTGACAGCCCTGTAAATGAGAACAGACCGTGTGTAACGGTGGAGAAGAGACATTGTTCTTGGCCTGTCAAACGTGCCTAAACAGAACATGCTGGGGGAACCGCGGTGAGTGCGTGTGTTTTGATGTTCACCTTCTGATGTCGATTTACCCCCGGCTCGCGCACCCTATCAAAACGTCACTGCGGCAGACTCGGGACAGCAGTGAAGCGTGCCATGGAGTGGAGGGCCTGTTTGGGGTGATTGATGTGTTGAATGCTTGAACGTTCCTCTCTCAGGGCCATCAGCGCAGTGACCCCTCAGTAAATGGGACCAGATAGTTTTCATTCCAAAATATGCAAACATGCCAAAACATTGAATAAAAAGATGAATATAACTTTTTTTTTTTTTTTGGTTGCCCAGACAAAATCTTGCTGCCACGATGCTAGTGTTTTTTTTTTCAATTCCATTTCCATTTCAATATTTCTATGATACTGTCATATATACTGTCACATTTTTTTTCCCCACATTCTGCCACAGGAAATAAAAGATTTAAAAAAAGGTAGTCAGAATTTTGAGATGATAAAGTTGCAAATTTATTTTTTTTTAATTCTGTTGCTCAAACAGAATTGCAAAATGTAAATTTGTAAATGTAAATGTAAAAGAAATTCAGAATTCTAAGAAAAAGTTAGAATTTCGATATATATACACTCTTGCAATTTCTTGCAATTCAGAGACAAGAGTTTATATATTGAAATTCAGATTTTTTTAGAATTCTGAATTTTTTTTTTTATTATAAATTTACATTTCACAATTATCTTTTATTTTTAATTCTGTGGTGAAACCAAAACAGAAATGTGAAAAAAAAGAAAGAAAAAAAAGTCATTTGCAAGAAAGAACTGCGAGGTTTAAACTCAGAATTCTGAGAAAAAAAATCCAAGTTATTTAAAATACAGATTATTTCGATATTGAGATGTAACTCGGAAATGAGTCAGAATTGAGAAAAATTCATACTACATATATTTTTTTTTATCCTGGGGTAGAAACAGGCTTCCATCCATAGATGCTGTATGCTACATGTCTAAAGGATTTGTTTCACACACTCCTCCAGGCAAAATACATAAGTCAACAAGCAACACAATGTTAAGTATCATTCATGTGATACCATCCATTCATTTTCAGCAGAGCACTCTGAGATACTTTAACTCCATGCTTTGCATGCTGGGATATGTTAACCTGAAATAAGATGGTCCTTTTTTACTTAAGCAAATATATTCGCACAGTTCACCCTTTAACGGGCCCATGTGTGCAATTAACGTAACTATTAGCATTTTAATGGGCTATTGAAATGTTGCAGTTGGTTAAGCGGAAAGCCAAGGAAAACAGCAATTATCCATCCGACCTCTGTCTCTAAGCCTTTGGACAAGGAGTGGGGAAAAACAGGGCTCCGTTCTGGTGCGGCGCTGTGGAGAATATAATCCCACTGATTGACAGTCTCATTACCAGATTACTTGGATCTCCGTTGTCTGTGACTTTGAGAGTAAACACACAAACGGATTGAGGATTTGAGCCTTTAACACAGATGGCATTTCTTCTTTATTCACAGGATTTCCTTAACTTTCATCCACCCAGTGGATCTTTTCACAGAGATATGCAGAAGTGATCTGAAAGTTAAACGTGTAGCTGTCATACGCTCAGTGATAAGAGGCTGTAATACCTCAAGAAAATCTAAATCATCTCTATGGGAGCTGCTTGTCTAAGACACTCGGAAGTATTTGGTTTGAAATCCGTTGACGGTCAGCTCTGGACACAGCTCTGCACTCTTTTTAGACTAAATAAAACCAATAATTATAATAATAATAGTTATTTTTAAGAAACATTTTGTTCTGAATATTCATTTTATAATATATATATATATATATATATTTTTTTTTTCACATGGTATTCAAACATGTATTACTTTTTATTTAGTACTTACAATACATTTTATATTAAATAAAACAAATAATAATATGTTTTTAATTAAAATGTTTTTATATATATATTTCAACTAACGAATGCAAAGATTACTTGTCCCATATATTCAAGATTTTCAAACAGTAAAATATTTAATTATTTTTATGTGGTAGTTACAGCACTTGTAGATTAACTACAAATGAAATATTCATAATAATTGTTATTTTTAATTGTTTGCACTAAACATTCATAATATTTTTAATACTATAAAATTAACATGAATACTTAGATTACGTCTCAAGTATCTTGTCACACGGCAATGGTTTTCAAACGAAATAAAACATATTAGTACTTATTAGATTAAATCCATCAACATTAATTATATTTTTTTAATGAAACATGTTGGTACTAAATATGCATTATAATGAGTTTTTTTAATAACATTACGTCTCAAGGATCTTGTCATATTGTTGTAAATATATTCAAGCAAAGGACTGTGTTTTATTACTTTCTAGTTAGTAGTTGCAGAACTTTTTAAATAAGATTCACTGTAGATTGTTTTTAATGAAACAATTGTATACTAAATATTCATAATAATTTTTAAAAACATAATATTACATCTTATGGATCTTGTCATATGCACTTAGATTTGAAAAATATTTTTCTTTTCATCATCCTAGACATCTTTTATTTGTCATTGACCTAAGGCAGCTCTTCAGAAACAAAGATGTCTACGTTCTTTCTCTGAATAATAAGAAAAATAAAAATGGAATATTAGAAACACAACACAATGAGAATTAAATGCGCATTTACAGGAAAGTCTGTAATATAAAAAAAACTCCTGCTGGAATGAAATGTGCATTCATCCATTTTAGGTAGCTCATTTTGACCTGTGTGCGGGTCGCGGGTCTCTCTCTCACGCAGATTGAATTCTGAGTAATTAATGCATCCATTGTCTTCAGCGGAGACAAGGAGAAGAGGCAGCGGGACGTGAGTGAGATGAAGCCCTCTGACAGGATGTTTATGAGGTGTCAGTTTGTGTTTGGATCAGATGAGCTGACGGGGGCGGAGAGAGAGACGCTCTCTGCCTGTTTGGAGCTCAAGTGTGTGACCCATTTGCTCTGTTTTGATCCATATTCCCCTTGGTTCAGTGGCATTGTGATGAGGAGCTCTGAACGCCGTTCCAAACCACAGATCTGGATCTCGCTCTCTGACATTGCAGAGCATGAGTCAGCTGTCAGGCGCACAAACACGCATGTTCACCGCCGGCCATGTGTGCAGTGTGAGGCCAGCGCTGATTAACCTGATGCCCATTCAAGAACTGTATTTCGATCAGGGTCAGGATCAACTTTTGCAGTTGAAGAAATATTGCTGAAAGCAACATCAAGCACAAAATGACCTGTTTTATCAAAAAATGGCTGCAGTTCAAGGATTTTTTTCTGCTACTGGCATAATACATGTTTCTTGTGAATGTGGATATAATTTTTTTTTTTTCACATTAGCAAAGTATGAAGTTCCACTGTCCATTATGAATATTGTAGTAATGCATGAAACGCCACTTACTCAGAGGTCACTTCCAAACTAAACCGTTTTACAGTACATTGCTCATTGTGGCAAATTTGCATGTTCAGAGTTTAACTGTGTGTAGACACCAAAAGCGATTTTTACTATTTGCATGAGTAGACAAAGTCAGTGCAGACGCGAATAGATGGCAATGATTCGCAACCATTGCGTCTTTTGTGCAATTCGAAAATTTCAACTCGAGCGGAAGATTTGCATGCTTCGTTGTCGCGCAAGCCAATCAGCAACGAGCATATTGTCATGTCCAGAGTGACATGTAGTTGTTGTTGATGTACATGAAGACACTCCTCATCGTGCAATGTTTTTTTTTATCGCACGAGTCACGCAAAATTATCCAGTGAGTAATCTAAAGCGATGAATTTGATGCTAATATTCGCTTCACTTTTGGTGAGCACATATAATAAAAAACATGAATCAAGTCTGCGTTGGAGGTTTTTAGAAATTCCTGAAAATCCAGAGTAAGGTCAAATAAATCTCACAGGCAAAATAGTATCTCTGTCTACTGTCAATAACGTAGCAATGGATAAAGCTTTCAAACCAATCAACTTTCCATTACGCAGCCATCTTGAAAATAATAAAAATCTGCCTGGGAAACTTTTTCTTCCTTATGTGGAACTCCCAATCACTCAAATTACAATTGGAATGACTGGATTTCGCCTGAAAAATTTCACTTTAACATTAAATGTGACCACATCTTAAGAATCAAAATGATTCCAACGGGATTTAAATAAATAAAATCTCACACTCTGAACAACACAGATGATTTACAACAATGTATTTTTATGTTCGTACATGGATTCATAAAATATAATCACACCTGACAACAGGTGCATTTAAGTGCAAAATTGAACATCTGTACCTTGTCACAGAAAGACAATTTATGTGTTATCTGGTATGATTATATTTTATAAATCCATGTATGATCATAAAAAATATATGTCTATTTTCACAAATATGCACAAATGTCATCGCATGACATCAAATCGCTCTTCTTCACTGGCCCTAACAGCTCAAGAGCAGCGGATGGATTAAGCGCACATCATAATTCAAGGAACATGATCTTGAAACTAATTAAATCGGAAGAAAGATAGAGAAAACTTGAAAATCCACACAACAGACAAGCAGGCATCCAGCCACCTAGTAATAAAGGGCTGATGATTGTTAAATCAATAGTCATCTCTCTTTCCTCCCCGTGATCAAATACCATTGTAAATGGTAAAGGAGACAAAGAGTGAACAAACAAAATCACAAAAAAACCTTTTATAAATAACCTTGTAGGGGCTCCCTATTCAATTCTGTTGTTGTTTAATATAAGGTCATTATAATTACTACACACTTATCCAACCATAAAATAAACTTTTAGGTAAGATATAAAGACTCCATTCAATAGCATGATAAGCTTCTCTTTTTTTTGTCGCTCTTTTTTTTGCAAATTTCCTTTAAAATATATATATAAAAATATAATATATATTTTTAATGTACTTTTTAAAGTTACTTTTTAATGAAAAAAAAAAATACTCTGGTAATTTTTTTTTACAAATAAATTGCCAGTAACACATTGAGAGAAGCATGAAATTTCGAGTTAAAAGTATTTTCTTGTAAAACATACTCTAATTAACTAATATATATATATATATATATATATATATATATATATATATATATATATATATATATATATATATATATATATATATATTTTTATATATATATATATATTGCAATGGTTATGTATTCCTTTTATAACAGTTAATAACTGTTAATAAGTCATTCTCAAAATATTCTTAGATTTTGTTTCTTCTTCTGGAAACAGCAGAAGCAAAAACACCATGTTCAAACCAGAAAAAACCTTTCATAAGTTGGGTTTTTATACTAACCAGACATTACTGCAACAAGTGACTAGACATTTTGTCACATGTGTTGATGCTGTCAGGTCACTTCAGGATGATCTGTCACATGAGGTCAAGTCTCTGGGTAGCTCCGCCCACAGTGAAATCTCATTGGTCTAAAATTCCATTCTCACATAGTTTTATTAAGCATCAGACATTGGATTAGTTGTGATGTTTTTTGGTCCAGGAAGATTACATCACGACTTGTTAGAACACACACACACACACACACAGACACACACACAGACAGGCGTGGTGCTTACATAGGCCCTAGACTCTGGCATCAGCTGTTGTGTTGTGTGTGAGATGAAGGGCTGCCTCATTTCTCCTGACAAGACGTTTGTTTTGGTCTCAGAGCTTGAGCTGAAACTGCTGATGGTCTATTTCTGCAGTCACATCTGCTCTATATACGGCTAACTGCTCGTGAGAGAGTATTGTGTTTTCATTCCAGCAGCACTGAGGTTGAACTTCCATGGTAAAGAGCTTGTGAATAATGGAGTGAGATGTTCAATGAGTGATGAGCACTTGGACAGCGATAGAGAGAATATGTTCCAGAGAGGATGCTCTTTCTGAGAATGTGTTGTCACATTCAGCTCAACGTGATTTCTTTAAGTAGATCTTGGATCAACATTTGTTGTTGTTCCTTGAACAAGATTTCTGTTCGCTTCTAAACCTACTCTTAAAAAGTGAAGGTTTTTTCTTCTTCTAAAAACAGGTTCTTCAGTGGTTCTTGCCGATACCTTGGAACAATTTTTTGGTTGTATGATTCTTCGGTTGACTTTATGGCTCTTTGGAGATTATGTTTCCGAGTTTGGCTCAACCCTTTTGTTTTTCTTTATTATTCTGTCTTTTTTTTTTTTACCATTTTGAGTACTGCTGTATGGTTAAACCTGAAAAACATGAAACTATGGATGTTGATTGAATATATATATCTATAGATAGATAGATAGATAGATAGATAGTGAGAGAGAGAGAGAGAGAGAGAGAGAGTTATAGTTATGTTTTATTAATTTTAATTGCTCCTCATTTGTGTTGCTTTGGATAAAAGCATCTGCTAAATGACTAAATGTAAATAATTGATAATCCTATTTTTTTCCAAACAAGTATTTAGAATGCAACTGTAATAATTTTGAAATGTATTTATTTTTCAATATATATATATATATATATATATATATATATATATTTTAATATTAATATATAGCTTTTTTTATTTTAAGCATATTTTAAATATAACTTTCAGTTTTTACTGGTTTCAGTTATTTTTCTATAATTTTTTATAATGTTTTATTATTATTTTTACTTTAATAATATTATTATTATTATTACTAATCTTATTGTTTTTGTTATTTTTATTTTTATACATGTACATACATGTACTCTCTTTTTCACTATAATATTTGTAAAAAAAATATTGATTAGTGTGTATATATACACATACATACATACTAATCAATAATATTTTATAAATAATTATTACAATATCTATCTATTGATTTTTTAAATTGTTAATATATTATTTAAATGTGTACATTTATTATTTATATTTGTGGCTCCCTGGGAAAACCCCTGCTTTAATACCCGAGGCTTTTGTTCATATACCAACTATTAAAAAAGGTTCTTTTGTTGGGCCATGAAGCCTATTTTTTTTTGTCTCTAATCGGAACATTTATTTTTATGGAGTGTGCTGTTAAAATCAGACAGTGGTGATAGGTTGATAGAAATAACATTGTGAGCCCAGCGAATTATGTTACCGGGAACATGTCGTACTTGTGTAAATCACGTTAAGCATTTGACTCGGGTGGCTAGTTGTTAGTGGTGTTCCCGCTGTCCTGGGTAGATGGTGTGTGCGGTTCAGCCCGTGGGGATTTATTGTCTGACCCAGTGGTCTTACACGAGCTCAGAGAGATCAGAAGTTGCCGGTGAGCAGAACTATGGGGGTTTCTACTCGTTGCTTGTTTTCATTATAAAAGAAGCAACAATGGACTCGTTTATGTACAGTAATAGTGTCTGTGAATATTAAGCCACAAAAAGACTTCTGAGAGTCACTCTATGAGCATTTGCCTGTTTTTACTTGAGAAAATCTTCCATCATATCATGTACAGTACACACAAACAAACAAAACTATTTACGGCAACTCGTCAAAATAAAAGTATGTTTAAAGACACAGTAAGTGATTTCTGAGAAACGCTGACCGAGCACCAAAACACAGTTGTAGCCAATCACCAGTAAGGGGCGTGTCCAGTAGTAATGTTTTTTTTTTTAAAGTTTTAACTGAACACGTGTTAGCAGCACTTTGTTTGCAAATAATTCACATAAAATATAAATTAATACAAATAATAAAATAAAACATATTTCATTGTTAACTTTAATAGATTGCTGTTAAATTGTTTAAGTTTTGTGCTTTCAAGACATGCATTTTGATTAATATACTTTAATTTAACCATAAAAATGGAGACAACTGAAAAAGTGGAATATGGGAAAAAATAAAATACATTTTGATAGCACCCTAAATTGTTTGTAATTTGCCTCTTTCACTTCCATTAAATGCCTCATTATAACCCATATTTCAGCTTAACATAACAAAATACAATATATGGTACAACCTTAAATGCAGGTGAAGTGTGTGACTACTGAACAGAATGTGACGGGACACATTTACATATCAAAAACCTATTCAGTATTCAGCAACTTCCCTTGGCCTGATAAACGACAGTGTGACCTACAGCAGTACGCTGAGGTTAGCCAATCACAGCAGAGGTCATTTTTATATAGCAGTCTTAAAGGTACAGAAGCACAACTAGCCTGTGATTCAAAGGGAAATAGCTGGCAAATGACCAGGAAGCGTTTGCTTTGAGGTGCCAGATTTTGTCATTTAGCGCCGTAGCTTAATGTTGAGGGACTTTAGAAGGTGTTTAATCCTCTCAGAAATATTCAATGACAGGCTACAGAAATGTCAAACTATAATGTGATCCTCAGCTGTGGAGTTTAATGACAGGGTTCAAATCCCTGACGCTGCAGCTTTCTTTCCTCTATGACCTTATCATTCAAGTGTCTCTGGCTTTCATCTGCAGCCCATAGGTCAATATCTAAGTGCTTTTAACTGATCACAACTCCAGTAAGTGTGTGTGTGTGTGTGTGTGTGTGTGTGTGTGAGAGAGAGAGAGAGAGTGTGTGTCTTTCAGGCAGTCTTTCTTCTCCTACATCAGTGTTTCCTGCACCGTTTTATGCTGCTGCACAAGAAATCATATTTTACTTGAGCTGTGAAAAGGAGTTTTCCATCTGCATTGTAAGGAGTTATTACATATAAGGAGATAAAAAAGTGAAATAATGTACAGTGAAATAATGGCAAGAAAGCATGCCTTTCTATCGAGTCACTCTTGGGGGCTGTAAGCAAAAGCAAACATGCAGCGCAGTGTAGTGTAGTGCAATTCACAAACAAATGACTCTTATGAATCAGATCTTTTTAGTGAATCAAAAACATACCATTTAACCACTCTAGTCCAATTCATAAACTAATTATTTAAATTAATTGTAAAGAAAAAAAAGACTCAAGTCTTAAGTCAAGGGTCATTCACTGAATTTATTTACTGAATCAATCAGAGTGGTTACTGAATCAACATCTGATTTGATTACTGATTCATGAGCGTGCTATGAGTTTACTGTTTTAGTGAATCAAATACATAAAGTGTACTGAACTGTTGTCTGATTTGCAAACAAGTTCTTTAAATACATTGTTTGGAGCAGCCTGATGAATTCTTCGCTAAATTAATTTACTGTAAACATCAAAATGGTTAATGAATCATCTTCTGAATCAATATCTGACTCCCTTACTGATTCACAAAAAAAAAAAGGAACTAGTTGTTATTAGTCAATCAAAACCATATATTGCAACTACAGTATTCCGACTCGCAAACATGTTTTATAAATGAATTGAACAGAAAGACTTAATTTACTTATTTAAAATATGATTTTGTCAAATAATTTATTGTCAGTCTACTGATTCACAAACAAATTACTCTTATTTATTTTAGTGAATTAAAAACATGAACCATGACCAGTGCATTTTGATTTACAAAATAATTGAATCTAGGAGAGCATAAGTCTAAGTGGACGTCCATGACATGCGGAGTCCCACAAGGGTCAATTCTTGCACCGCTCTTGTTTAGCCTATATACAAATAGTATGCTCCCACTAAGTCAAATAATGAGAAAGAACCAAATTGCCAATCACTGCTATGCTGAAGATACCCAGATTTACCTAGCCTTATCTCCAAATGACTACAGCCCCATTGACTCCCTCTGCCAATGCATTGATGAAATTAATAGTTGGATGTGCCAGAACTTTCTTCAGTTAAACAAGGAAAAAACTGAAGTCATTGCATTTGGAAACAAAGATGACGTGTTCAAGGTGAATGCATACCTTGACTCTAGGGGTCAAACAACTAAAAATCAAGTCAGGAATCTTGGTGTGATTCTGGAGACGGACCTTAGTTTCAGTAGTCATGTCAAAGCAGTAACTAAATCAGCATACTATCATTTAAAAAAATTGCAAGAATTAGATGTTTTGTTTCCAGTCAAGACTTGGAGATACTTGTTCATGCCTTTATCACCAGCAGGGTGGACTATTGTAATGGGCTCCTCACCGGCCTTCCCAAAAAGACCATTAGACAGCTGCAGCTCATCCAGAACGCTGCTGCCAGGATTCTGACTAGAACCAAAAAATCTGAGCATATCACACCAGTCCTCAGGTCCTTACACTGGCTTCCAGTTACATTTAGGTATTACAGTATAATACATTTAATGACTAAAGTTTTAATATATTTTTTAAATGTTGAAAAGTTTAGTTTTTCAAAAATAGTTCTTAATTTAGTATGTTAATGTAATTTAAAATGTAACTTTCTTCAACTAAATATATTTTGTTTCCGAGTCAGAGTAAAATACACTGAAAATGAATGAATGAATATCATATGAAGAAAAATGGATTGAGATTTGCATCAGATTACAAAAAGAGTGTAAAAACACTATACTACTTTAAAAGTACCACAGCAAGTGGCCAGGAATATACTGTACATTACTCACACAAATATTTTCTCTTTCTCAGTTCTTTCATCTTTCCATCCGTAATAACAGATGCATAGCTAGCAGTTTAATTGAGAAAAATAGGTCAGGTATATCAGGCTGCTGTTTTCAGTCCTAGAGAATGATCTGGGCCCTCTCTGGTACCTTTAGGGTCCCTTTTACACAGCAGCCAAATCATTCCTGACAGTTATTGGTCTCCAGTCCATGAATGAACGGCAGAAAACGGCAGCGCACAGGAGCTGAGAGTGTCCATTCTGTTTATTGAGAGATGATCTCTGAGCTTCCAGACAGGATTACACTACAGTCTTTTCAGCCGAGGTCTCTAGTGATGGAGGACCATCAGTCTTGGAAATGTTTAGCTACAGTATACAAGAAGAACTAAAGGCTATATGAGAGTCTGCGTGCATATGTCAAACTATACCCTCACGGTCAGTCATGTGTAAAAGGCTCATTTGACACAAGACAAGCGGTTCTTGTTGCGGTGGGACAGAATTTGATATTTTACCTGCATTTGTACAGCTCGTGTCTGTACCTCAGCTGGAAAAGAGACTCAAGCGACAGAGACCAACTCTTTCTCAAAGACTTCTCTCATTCTTCTTTCTATATAAAAATCCTCCTCTTGGAATACTGTCCTCTTTTCGCCGTCACCAGCAGAGAGACTCAGGCGCTGGTTTGTGCTGAGGTTAGAGGCTACGTTGTGTGCTTCATTTCATTATCTCTGAGGCTTAAAGCCAAACGTTTGCATTTAAGGGATATACTTGAAAACAGGATTTTCCCTGCTCTTACGAATTGAGAGTTTGATGTAGAGTATAAAGGGCAAGATTTCACTTTCAACTTTCACTGTCACTATATATATATAATATATATATATATATATATATATATATATATATAGGGAATTTTTAGCTGTTCAAGGAGTGAATTATATTAATGGTATGTATTTATTATTTTTGTTGTTATTATAAATTATTGTTGTTGTTGTTGTTGCTGAGTAAAAGGGGCCAATATTAAATTACTATTTACCTTTGTATACACACTCAGTTATTATTATTATTATATTATCGAATAAATTATTTCAACAGGGGCTATAATAAATTATTTACTTATTTATTTGTTTTTATAATAATAATAATAATAATAATAATAATAATAATAATACAAAATAAAAAGTTAATAATAATATTGATAATATAAAAATAAAATAATATTATATTTATTAATAAAAAAAATATAATTAAAATATTTGAAATGTAAATATACCTATTTATTGGTTTATAATAATAATAATAATAATAACAACAATACAATTGAAATGAAAGTGTAAGTAATAATAATGATAATATACATATAAAATAATATACATTATATATTAATATAATATTGTCTAATTAAAATATTTTAAATGTAAATCTAATTAACTGATATAATTATCTCTGTGAATAATTTTTGACCTTTTCATTGCACTTCACCTTGCACAGCAAACATAGTGTGTGTGTGTGTGTACATATTCTGTTGATCATGTAATTCAGCAATGACTGAATGGAGTTGTGTAACCGGAGCATGTATCCATTAGCACTTTGTAACTAAGTCTCAATCACAGAGTTGAAGTGACTCTGCACAGTGCCAGTAAAGTAAGCAAGATTGTAGAAGTCTGCTGTATTGTCCAAAAGGTAGCACTCCGAAATGACCCGCAAGATTTGCACTTTTACTTGATTTACATAGTTTTGATTTAGTGAATTAGGCACTGAAATATCACACACATGCAAACAACACCATCAGCTGTAGGAAGTTATTCTTGTTGCTTGTATTGCTTCCCTCTTGAGCGTTTAAGGGTCAGAGAGGGTGAAAAATCATCATGCAAAGTTTAAGATATGGTTTTTGTTGCAAGAAATTTTGACTAAAATTACAGGTCGACTCATGTAGGGATAAATAAGTCTTTGGGTATTTTTGAGAGAAACAAAATAGCACACAGAAGTAAACAAGTCCCAACTGCTTTAACTATTACAAATACTCCTCATAATACCCCAGTGCCCTTAAAATCCCTGAAGTGCCTCTGGATAAATTGCATCTCATGTTACGGCGGAAATGCTTTGAGAACTTAAACCTTATACAGCAGCGAGGTATTTGGTGAATAAACTGACAGTTTAGTTTGCTGCTCTTCAGGACTTTATCTCTTGTGTCAATTAGAGTATGCGGCTCTTATCAGGGGGAAACACACGGCAGAATTGGGGGAAATGAAGCATGAAAAGGAGAAATTGAAAATCATAAACTTAACGGCGATACCAGATAATGAGATGAGACACAAAATTACATTTGGGCTCCTCCAAAAGTGCTAGGGTTGGTTTCCGTTGTTGGTCATTATTTTGTAGTGGGTAATTTGATTTGGAGCTGTTGCCCTGTGGTGAGGTCACTGATGTGATGGATACTCCTGGTTTTTCTCTGATTAAGTTCCACTCAGGATATGCTAGACTCATCAAGGTGACATGGGTGTTTAGCTATATATGTGTCCTGATCTGTGTTCTGGTCTTTATTCTCTCAAACAAGTAATAAAACAAAAACAATGTTCCATACGATGAACTTTTACAATATCAATAAATCACTTGAATAACTGAATAATAAATTGAGATTCAGGAAAAAGTTAAAAATGAAATGTATTGGATTTAAGATATTATATCATGAATTCAACTGATTGTTTCTTAACAGTTAATATTTAATATGTAATGTTAATGGGTTTTTTTTGTATGTTTTTATAAATATAAACAATTGATTACATTGAATTACAAACAAACAAATGAAAATGTTATGAATAACAAGTGAATGTAAATGTTAAACTGTTTATTACTTTACAAAATTAAAATATAAATAATTGGTATTCTTGTTATAGTTTTTTTTTTAATCAAATATACTTAGTTTTTTTTCTTCATGTTATATTTTATTATTTATTAAATGTATGTGAAAGTGTATAAGTAATTTATTCAATAAACTGAATAAAAAAAAAACATATTACAAATAACCAAACTGCATATATTAAATTATCTGTTGGATTTTTACTAAATGTATCATATAAATAATTGGTATTTTAATAATTATAAATATATATATAATATATAATGTAATATTATTTCATTGAGTTATTAATTTTATTTTTATTTAACAAATAATTTATGTAAAATAACCAGTGAATGTAAACATAAAATTATCTGTTTTCATTTTATAAAATATTTTTCAGCATTTTATTTCTTAATTGATTTTATGGTTATTACATTTACATGTATTTATTATTAAATGTATAGTTTTTTTCAAAGTTATATTTTTTCTTTAAATGCATTGATTGCTGAATTTCTATATTGATTTATTAAATGATTTTCACTGGTGCAAATGACCCCATTAGTCTTAAACCTGTGAAATAATCGATGATAATGCTCTATGATTCGTTTCTTTTGGTATTTACCAACTACTGATCTTCAAGCACAGTCAGACAAGCATGAACTAAAGATGTTAAGATGTCTGTCGGGACAATGATAGAGAAAGAAAGGTGAATTAAAGGTATTCTCACCTGAAAGATACACGTCAAAGCTTTGCCACTGGCTCTTGTCATCTGCTGTTTTCCGCTATATGTGTTAGAAACAGAGCCATGAAATCTTTACCATAGCATGCACATGCATCCGAAGCTTTAATACTGTATGTGTACATGTGCATGGCAGGGTTAGCAGGGATCGTGGGAGGGGGTAAAGCACTCGTTTCCGTCTCCTGGAGGTGAAGCTGGAGAGCAGATAACTGCAGTCAGATGAGCTCATGCCTCATGAGACCGAATCAAACGGCTTCAAAGAGCTCAGACGCCAATAACACGAGACGTCCATCAAAGACACAACCCAGCTGTCCCACTGGTATCAGCGGCCGCACACAGTCTCTCTCGCTCTCTCACACGCAGCTCTGACAGCAGGATTAACCAGGAAGACATTTACTCATCTATGATATGTTCATGGAAAGACATTTGAGATGAAATCAAATCTAAACATGCCAACAAAAAAAAAGAAGTCTAAGTGGACGTGCGGAGTCCCACAAGGGTCAATTCTTGCACCGCTCTTGTTTAGCCTATATACAAACAGTATGCTCCCACGAAACGAAAAGATCTGACAGGATCTGTGTCTGTAAAGTGGCTACTGGTGTTGTCAGAGATTCGGTCTCAAATAAAACTCCGTCGGATGAGTTAAAGGAATAGTTTAACTCATTCAATAGTTCAACAGCCAATAATCATTTTGTCATAATTTCATGTTGTTTCTAGCCTGGGTGCATTTCCCAAAAGCATAGTTGCTAAGTTAGCAACTTTGTTGGTTGCAATACAATTTCCCATTGCCAACCAACTAAGTTGCTAACAGGTTAGCAACTATGCTTTTGGGAAACGCACCCCTGTATGACTTCTTTCATTGACTGTTTTTGTATTCACATGGAAAAGAGTGATGAGCACTCATAGAAAGAAAATCATACGATTTGTGTATGTTAAGTGTGTGTGTGAACTGTCCCTTTCACACTTCAGCGTCATCTTTGAGAAACTTTCCTCGCTGTGTTATTTAAATCTTATTATTGCTTTCAGTAAAAATATCACTAATTAAAGTGGTCAGACACATTTCTGAACGTTATTCTGTTAGTCTCACTCTCTCTGATTCTCCTGTTGCTGCACATCATCGGACTATGAATTAATTATTAAAATTAAACATTTGTTATTTGGCTTTAATGGGAAGAAGTCAGCCCAGATTGCATATTAATAATGTCTGAATTTCGGTAATGGTGAATAAATTAACATATGTTAAATGTCATGCCTTGTCTTTCCCAGTTGACTGCCTTGCTTGGGTTCATTTTATAATTTTCTTCTAAATAAAACATTAGTTTTTGGGGGCAATGTCTGGCTGCATTTAAATTATTATTATTAGTAGAAATAGTAATAGTTATTTTTTAGAAAGGATTCATTAAACTGATGTTATGATGTCTCTCTTGAACTTAGTTCATCAAAAAATAAAAAATAAATAATCCCACAAAAATATGAAGCAGCACCACTGTTTTCAACTCCGATAATAATAAATGTTTCTTGAGCAGCAGATCATTCATATTAGAACGATTTCTAAAGGATCATGTGACACTGAAGACTGGAGGAATGATGCTGTCTATGTGTATTATTGTATTATGTGACTATATCTGGACCATCTGAGTTTAGCACAGTTCGCCACAGGTTATGTTCATTAGCTGGGAACTCAAAAGTATTTTCCAGATAATATAGTAACCAACATGATGATCAACAACCAGACAGACCATTTACAAAGCTGGAGCTTATTTAGAGATATTAAAAAATACATTTGGCTCGTTCTACAGAGATAATGAGCTCCCATCACTAATTGGCTTCCACTATTCGACGCCGCAATAGGAAAAATTGTCATGGAAATGATTGATTGTACAATCAGACACCTGGAGCAGTTGGCGCCATGTGTGTCCCATCGCAAAATGATTTCAAACACCATGAGACATATAAAACAGAAATTAAATTATTATTGGTCCAAGGAAAAGCAGGATTTACAACCAGAAATCTTTACTCTCGACTACGATTTGCAGGATAAACACATTACTGTCACCTAGAATCATGTTAGCACACTCAAATGCATAAATAATTCATGTAGAAATGCATGAGAAATGCAAGAATATTAAAACAGAAAATATATTAAAAAAATTTAAAGTAAAGAAATAAATGTTCAAAGGAAATTAAACCCATTTAGGACCATTACTTTTTGTTGTTGCTGATTATTGTATTTTTGCAGTACTTACTATCACTGTAGAACAATATTGAATTACCATTGAGAATAATAGAAAATACACAAAAAGTAAAAGTTCATAACAGATATTTTTCAGGTAAAATGTGTTTAATTGTCATTAAAACCTTTTTCTTCTTCTTAGATCTTTGGGTGAAATGTGACCGAGACTTGTGAAAGTTGCCCTAATACCCTGAATAGTGATACCCTGAAAACTCTTCATATTGTATCTGACCTTCACATAGTAGTGAAAACAAAAGCACTCTAGTAAAACTTGAGGAATAGCACCTAGCAAATAGCAAATCACCTCACAAAAGTACTTCACTAGTCCTTCAACACAACAAAATAAACCCTTAAAGATCATCTGTCTGCATCTTTGTTTGTGGCGTTATGGATATGAATCAATACCATCTTTTGGCCAACGCCAAACTGTAATGCATGTCTCCAGTACAGAAAACTTTCTGTGTGGTGTATCATTATACTGTTCCATAAGTAAAATGATACCTTAAAAGACAAATGCCTACTATATGTAGGCAGAGTGCAACTCACTATATTTTGAAGTGTAACTAAAGTTTAAAGTAGGTTTTCTTTAGAATAAGATAATAGTAACATTAGTGTACAGTAGCTCATTTTTAGCCAATAGCACCTAAAGGTATTTGTAACCTTAAAATTTCCAAAAAAAAGGTATTTCACAAGTTTTTTAGAACCGTAACAAAAAGCATTCTGGTAGAGTTTTACATGTGGGATTTACTTATGAAAAAAAATCTTGAAAATCTGAGTAACTAATAAACATCCTTGCCACATCTGAGACGCATAGTAAAACATTTGTCAAACCCAAAATCTGCATTTGGTTTTTGTTTTGTCTGTGGATGTGCGTGTACAGAATAACCCTTTGATGTTATTTACTCTGTTATCCTTTACTCATTGTCAGTTAATCACACATCAGTCACTGTTCTGGTCTCCAGCCGTAACGTAGACAACATGAAACAACAGCAACAAAACATCTTTATACGCAAATTAAGACATACGAATACGGTCTAATTCAATTTTTACAGGGATTTTTTTTTTCTGAGCAAAAAATAAAATAAATAAAAAAAAACTGATTGTCCTTTCAACCGCTGTTTCTTTTCAAATCAATGCATGTGGAACGGTTTATTCACCTTCAGATATACAAAAATCAATGCTTGATTTCCACCCTTGTTATCCATTTCTTCCTGTACATGCACAACCTCTCCATAATCAAGTCACATCAATAACTATGCATGCCCACATAAAGCTTTTATGAATCATAGTTCTGTTCTCTGAAAACCCTAATAAAATGGTAAAAACAAGGCTTTAATTTTTCAGACATTTTATATTTAATTGCAGTTATTTTAATTCCAAGAAAGTACTTTTGCAAACAAAAGAAATAATTAAACATTTTATTGTGAATTCATTGTTACTCTGCCAGAGGTAAACAAAGCACATATGAGCCTAAAAATGAATTAAGGCTTAAACAGCTTGAAGTTGTTGCTTTGGGCAAAATCGAAGAATTATTCTGCTTCTTAATATTCTTTTTTAACCTGGCCGGTGGTGATCAGGAAAACAAAGCTGCCACTATAGTCTTGTGTCTCTCAGGCAAAATTTGTGGCCACATTCAGTGTTCGAACTATACCGGTCCTTTGGGGGAGCCCACTTCTTTTTTTTTGGGGGGGGGGGGGTAGAAGTCGTGCGCATGCGCATGCCTCAAATAAGGACTTACAACAGCTATAAGTGTATGCACTATTATACATTATCGACACGAGTGCCTCAAAAAAGGACATATAATGACTTAAAGATACATAACAGCCACAATATGCACTATTATACTTTATCGACACAAATTGATAGGTCAGGAAGACAGCCTTGAATGATGTTGCGCTCTCCTCCGTTAATTTAGAATTCACCTCAATTACTTTATTTGCCAGAATCGCCTTTTGCTTAGTCAATGCCACTTCAATGGCCATCTTGTGTGCAATGCTGTCCCTGTATTTATATATAATTTTTCGCGCTGGTTCTGAGCATTAATCATTAATCCACTCCTCAGACAAGTGCGTGCCAGGTACCTTTTCAGACAGAAGAAGGTTTTTTGCGTCCTTTCAAGTTGTAACGAGTGGAAAAAAAATGTGGCCCCTTTAAGAGCTGCGCGCTCCCTGTAAAACGGTATGCACTCTGTATGATAATGTATACACGCGCGACTCGAATCCCCCATGTATGCGGGTAATCTCTGTTTGGAAATCATTTTGTTTTAATCTTGTTTGTTTTGTTTTGGTTACGCTGTGGACGGTGGAACATGGACAGACATTGCCCGAGTTCGATTGGAGAAATAAAACGAGTCGTTGTTAAATGTCAATCGCCTCCGTGAGTTTTGTCTGGCCTAATAACTTTGTGAGCTATCCATATTTTTTCCCCTCCTGACAACGCGTTACAAAGTGATGCACCCAAGCTTCATCCTTAACACACAGCCATGTATATTGGCTCTTCCAGTCTCTCCACTGCTGGCTGTTCCAGTTTAACGCGAGAGAGGACTCGAAGCAAGAGGGGTTAGGATCCCAGAGATTACTTTTCTTCAGCTTCATGCGTTTTCACAGTGGCTTGGCTTGAGGTTTACCAGTGCTTGCAGCAGGTGAATCAGTCGTGCGTTATCACTACACAATTTCTTAATAATACCAAAATTAATTGAACTACCTTGTTTTCTTTTTGGCCCTGGCTATGATGCTATAACTGCATAATGGAAGGACTTTGCGCACGATAAATGGCCTCCAACG